>NC_046156.1:206030433-206125684 GCF_011064425.1 Rattus rattus | reverse complement strand
GNAGGGGACGGAATTGGAGCAGATCAAGGCTAGCCATGGTCTCTCAGGGTCTTACCCCACTCATAGCTTCTGAATTTCTCCCGTGAAATGGAGGCTTCCCGTGGCACCGGCGATGTTTCTTGTCCAGGGTTTCTTGGCACCAGATGTCCCACGCACGACTTCCCGCAGGCAAGGAGCACGCGAGACATAGAAATTCTTACTATGAGTGACTTTTATTTCTGTCTATTCCTCTCTCATGGTGGAGCCCGCTTTTTCCCTATTTATCCCCTGCACGCACCCACACCTGATTGGTTGCTTACTCATGACCTCATCAGGTGCGCCCGGAAATGGGCAAAGACCTGGCATGAAGGCACTCTTGCATGCGAGACACAGCCAATCTCCCGATAGGAGCTGGTGAAGGCTAGCGCCATCTTGACTGACCTGGCCTTCCACGTGGGGCGCAGTGGAAGCCAGCGCCATCTAGTGGTGGCGAATGTTATTGCGGCCCTCTACACAAAAGCACATAGACCACTGAGGTCCAACGTGGTGAGCCAATGAATTCTGACAGAAATATGGGTGAGGGGTTACTTACAGGAGCAAAATTACTCCAAGACAGTTTTATCATCAAAGCCCACATGAACATGGGTGACAACTCACAGAGTTGGGAGCTTGGAGCTCACTATACAACCTGCAGGCAGCTCGACAGGTTGGAGAGTGTCTTTTCAGGGGCTCTTCCCAGAGCGCAGCTAACATTTTATTCTTCACAGGAGTTCTAGTCTCTGTGGCTTTCAGGCTGCTTTAGCTGGTGTCTGTTTCTTCCGTGTGCCTGAGCTTGTCTGAGAATCTTCTTGGCAGCTTGACTGCTCTGAGTGTGTGTGTGTGTGTGTAGTGTGTGTGTGTGTGTGTGTGTGTGTAATCTAAATATATAAATATATAAATTTATAAGGGAATCAGGCATGAGAAAACTTGATTATTGCATAATAAAAGAGCATTAGACAACTTACATCGCTGTCTGTTCATTGGTATTACTTACTGGTCACCTGTAATACAGTGAGATCTGTAGATACAATGCTGAAAGGTAAACAGTACGGACACCCTGCTCTCAGTGACAAGGCCTCTTGAACATCATGAGTGACTGTGCCTGTCACTTCTACCCTCTAGTTCTTGTCCTAACACCCATACTCCTCCCAATAGCACTTTTGTCCTTTTTCTCCCTATGGCCTGGCCTCAAATATCACCGTGTACACCCTGTCTTTTCTTTTGCTACTTTTTCATAAGCCTCTTGTGCATTTTTATATCTTGTCATTTTTCTGGGGTGGGGGAACTGGCCTTTCCCTTTGTCTTCACCAGCACTTTTCAATCTCCTATCTGTTTTCAGCAGTCTTTGTTACATTGCTTTATTATTGGTTATTATTATTCTTCCAAAAGAAGAATACGAAACACATCCCTATCTTATTTAGTATCCTTTATCGGCTCCCTAGTTCCTGTTTAATAAGGCAAAGTCTTGTCAGCTTGTCATTTGTGCCTAATGTAACAGATTATCTAATGAATATACATTCTATTTATGTACAAATTACAGTAGAGCAGAGCTATCCCCAGAAATACTACCCAGGGGATATTTCTAGAATCTCGGCTTCTGATTTTCTGACTTTGTTTTGTGTGAAATATTTTTTAGAGAGAAGGCTCTTGGTGTGGAGATTGTTTTCTGAAGATCACTGCAATGGAGCAACAGTGGAGCAGGAGTTTCCCTTTCATCCCTAACTACGAGAGTTGAAAGAATAAACTGACAAGACAGAATCCTTCTGGGCTGGTGGAGAAAGGCTGGCGATGGTATGGAAATTTAGACTACTGTTGAAAGTAATAAGGATGGCAAGGCTGACAGTAACATACGTTAATAATTTTGGTTCCAATAACACTCCGTTGCCAGCTGTAGTCAACACTTGCCTTCCCTCGACTTCTTTCCATTTGGTTTCCACTTATCCTCCCCCAGTGCATAAAAAATCCTATCCAGAGAGCCTGCCCACTGTCCCTTCATAAGAGCATCAATACCAATAGATGGCTACCAAGAATGAGTCCTGCTCCCTAGCCACCATATGAGTATGATCGGAGTTCTATGCTCAAACAGGCTCCAATCTTGCGCATCCATGCCTCCCTTTCTGAAATGACATCATTCTATTTTTGCCTGTTACAGCCCTGTCATTCAAACTTCTTATCACACACCAGCCACTTTCTGATGTGTCCCAAGTTCCTTAATAACAGGATGATCATAGCCTATGGGAAAGAAGCAGTGCCGGTTATGTCGACTAGCATGCATAATTCGAAACTGATTTTCCCAAGTGAATCCAAAGGGGTGGCAAGTGCTTCCACCTGTCAGGTAAAGTAGCACTACCACAGGGAAGCTGTGCACAGGGAATGTATAACTCATCTCATCTCCCTGCATTAAAGACATGATCCCTGACAAACTTTAAATGTCTTGAAGTATATATCACTTGAAATGTCTATTCCAGGCACATAAAAGGATACCACTAATACCTCGATTTCCATAACTGTAAGTAGATAATGTACATAAGTCTGAATGGTAAGTGCTTAGAATATGAAAATTTCACCGAGGATCTTTAGAATAAACATTATTTAGAAAAATAGCAATAACAACTTTCTTTGCCCACATGTTCCCATAGGTGAAACTTGACATTCTCACTACACAGTATTAACAGTGGTCTGGAAATACCTTATCAAAACCATCTTCACTTTTTTTTTCATTTATTAGAGAATGCAACTTTCTTTGTCTTGTACTTCAATGCTAATGGCTCTTTTCCCATCTGCTCCTTGTCACCTGCTTTGAAATTAAGCATAAAAAGGAAAAAGCTATTTAGTAGATCACGCTCACACTATAGTAAGTTGTGATCCTCCAATAACTTTATTGATAACTGTAGGAAAATGAGATCCTACTGTGGAAGGATGAATTTTTGTTACTTAATGTACATGTTTGTACTCCATTTTATAAAATACTGTGTAAGACTTCACGCCAACAACTTCACTTCAAGCATCCAGCTTCCTTACTGAAAAGAATTCTGGGGAATTTCTTTCTCTATTTAAAAAATATCCCAGATCAAATTAGCCATCAGGCCTTAAATCACACTGATGTGTTAATATGCATTATTTATGATGCTATGAAGAAACACTCATTTCATTTGGGGAGCTGTTAATAAGAAGAGATCATGTCTCTTGGGCTTGATTATATGCTTCCTAACCCAGGTTAGAAAATGAAGACATAGTGCTCTTTATTAAATAAAATACAACGCCAATGGGAAAAGTTAATGATGATTCAGTTTTAAATATAGGTTATAGTTTCTTGCTATACGAAGGATTCTTATTCTAGAGATTGTCAATTGCAAAGACTAGGTAGTTCTATGTTTTAAAGCATTAAGGAAATTCACGGCAAATACTTTGGACAGAATGAGCCAAGCTCAGCACACACCATTCACTTCCTAAGCTTGTTATCACATAACAAAGAATTTCATCATTTTTGTCTCTCGATATATTTGCAGGGAAGCGTCAAATAGACATGTTCTCTTCCTGAGAGGGAGGGCAGAAATCAACGTTAGGGACATTTAAAATCTACTGTCTTTGGACCACTTTCTATGGCTCTAAAATGTAGTTGAGTTGCTTTTCATTGGGAAAAATTGTATAATTAAATGTTGAATTTTTTTAAATTACCTTTCTGATTCTTGTTTCCTGTGTTATTTCTTTTTAAAAATAAACTTATTGAAACAAACTGGAAAATCCAAATGTATCGTAAAAACATACATTTTTATTTGTGTAATGTATTTCTTTAGGACAGAGTGTATCAATGGTTTAAAAAAAACAGCAAAAGGAAGCTATATTACAATCATGAAGACATGAAACAAATAAAGTGCATTTTTAGAAACTATAACAAAGGACTTAGTACCTTTGAAAGCAAGAGTAAGTCCATAATTATAAAGCAAACAAACGGACAGATGGAAGGAAAGGAAGCCTCCTGACAGCCGCTGGAATGTGACAGGAGACGTTTCCAGAGGTTGCTGATGAGATGTGATTTTGTCTGCTGACCTGGCCCTCCAGCTGTGGTCTCCAAACACTGAACCCTCCAGTTTTACAGCTGAGAGCTTCTGAGTGCCCATGGGGAACAGTCTTGGAAGTGCTATTTATCAAAAACATTTCTAAGTGTACATATTTGTTTTGACTCAAAACTACTGCCACTGACGAGTGGTTCTGAGCTCAGCATGAGTCATATCGATTTACCTGTGCTCCCTCATGCTGCCTCTACTTTCTTTCTGGCTTTAAAAAACCCAGGACTGAGGTAACTCAGACCCAAAAGAACACGTAGACAAGCATGGTATGTACTCACTAGTTAGTGGATATTAGCCAAAAAAAAAAAAGGTACAGACTACCCAGGCCAAAGGGCCCAAGGGAGGATGCGTCTATCCTACTTCAGAGGGAGAAGAAATCAGGAAATCACAGGAGGCAGAGGGAGGGAGGGACCTCAGTGGGAGAGGGGAGGTAGAGGGTGAAAGGGGGAACATGATCAGGTATTCTGGTATTTGGTATTCAGGGTTGAGGAGGTGGGGAGACAGGACTGAAGCCCTGAGGGCCAGCAGAAAGAATAGAAATATGCAACCTCAGGAGGTGTTGCGGGGGCACCTCTAGAATGTACCAGAGACTTGGAAGGTGAGAGGCTCTCAGGAGTCAAAGGGAGGGACCTTAGATGAAATGCCCTACAGTGGGGAGAGGAAACTCATAGAGTCCACCTCCAGTAAAAAGACAGGGCATCAAGTGGAGGGATGGGGTTGTCATCCCACAGTCAAAAACACTGACCCAGAATATCTAAAAGAACTTCAGGGACAAAAATGGAGAAGACACTGAGGGAAAGGAAGTACAATGACTGACCCAAACTGGGATCCATCTCAAGGGGAGGCTCCAAGGCCTGACAATATTATTGATGCTATGGTGTGCCTACCATGGTAGTCCTCCAAGAAGTTCAACAAGCAGCTACTGAGACATATGCAGATACTTACATCTAACCAATGGACTGAAGCTGGGGACCCCTGTGGTTGAATAAGGAAAAGGCTGGAAGAAGCTGAGGAGGAGGGCAGACTCCTGAGGTCTCTCAGACACTGACCCACCAACCAGGCAGCATACACTAGCGGGTCCAAGCTGACCTCCCACACACCCCCTACCCCCACCCTCATATTTATAGCAGAGGACTGCCTGGTCTGGCCTCAGTGAAAGAAGTGCCTAACCCTTGAGAGACTTAAGGCCCCAGGGAGTGGGGAGGCCCCTGGTGGAGAGGTGGATTGTGGGTTAGGAGGGGTGGGGGTGTGGGGACATCCTCTTGGAGACAGGGGGTGGAGGAATGGGATGTGGAACTAACTGTGTGGGCCTAGTAATGACTGGACTATAAAAAAGTAAAAGTAAACAAAACAAAACAAAGCAAACAAACAAACAAACCCAGGAACAATTCTCACCATTAAAGCATACAGCAATTACATCCTGAAGGCAGGGGATGAAGAAAGATACCCTTCATGATCTCCTATCTTAGAGAATGGAAATTCTCTAAGATTCCAATGGGATACTCCCCCTTGTCAGAGGAGAAGGGAGGGTTAATGAGTGGAGGATCTGCATGAGGGGAGACAGGGAAGAGGGGGGCTGGTATTGGGATGTAAAGTGAATAAACTTATAAAAAGAAATTTAACATTCTTAACTTTGTCTTGTGCTGACATTCCTGTGGCACTTATAATTTTCATTCAAATAAAGTGAAATGACCACCTTCTTATGACTTCTAGACACTTCATTCGTTTGCTTAAGATGACAAGTCTATAATACTTCCATAATACTTCTAACTGAAGGGCTGGAGAGATGGCTCAGCGGTTAAGAGCACTGACTGCTCTTCCAGAGATCCTGAGTTCAATTCCCAGCAACTGCATGGTGGCTCACAACCATCTGTAATGAGATCTGATGCCCTCTACTGGTGTGTCTGAAGACAGCTGTAGTGTACTCATATGTAACTAATAAATAAATCTTTAAAAAAAATACTTCTAACTGCAGTGTGTGTATCCTAAATGTGAAGTAGTGTTCTCACATAGTAAAAACTAAACATCCTACAGAGTTGTCTACCACTGAGCTTTCTTTAAAAAAAATACTCAAATTTTGAAAAATTGTAACAATGAACTTCAAAGGAGAATCATCTAATATCTTCCCTGTATTCCTGTGTACGTGTTTAAATGTAGATGTTTTTGTTCATTTCTTGAAACTTATTTCCAAGACAATGCTTCATACTATAGCTCAGACTGTACTAGAACTCACTCTATAAAACTAGCTGAGGTCAAACTCATGGAAGTCCTCCTGCCTCATCCTCTTGTTTGCAGGCATTACAGTGTGCAGCACCACACCTAGCTAATGTATTTGTGCTTTGTCTCAGGTCATTAATGCCTTCCCTCGAGAAGGAATGGAACTCATCTCAAGTGGGAGTGATTTACCATGCTATGCCATGTTTGTTAAAAATTATTCATCTCTGTGAGGCACCAAAGCAGTTACTGAGCAACTGTGGCCACTAAGAATGGAGGATTTCAGAGCTTTCCATATTAATAGGAAAGGCTGTTTGGGACTGAAAGAGAAAGAAGACGACAGTGGCTGGAGACAACAAGTAATTCATTTCTCTAAACTAACAAGTGGGATGGATACAGACTGAGGCCAAGGCAGACTTGACTGTTTCACTGTTTTAGCACTCCTGAGAGCATTTCCAATCAGAGTCACTAGATTCCCCAGACTAAGTTGTAGTGTGTTTGAATCCTTGACACAGAAAGGAGAAAAAGAAACCATCTGTTTATGGGCAGCACAAGTACTCACCAGGGAACCCCGATTGCACACCACTCCCAAGACAGAGCTAAACACATGATCAATAGGTTCCAATGCTAGGTGATGTTCAGATCTGGGGTGGGAGGAATCAAATGGAAGCCATAGTGATTACAAAGTGTGCAGGGCAAGTGTCCAATGGCAAGCATACAATCCAGGAAGCTGAGACGGACGGTCATCTACACAGACCTATGCGCCTATAGTTCCATCAGTTCTGTGAAAATCGCCAGCTACCCTCTACTTTGTAATTTCTCATTTTCCTGTAGAAAAAAATTACGGCATTTAGTCACTTTGCCATAGGCTATTGTATTTTCCTCTTTGGTCAAAAGAGATTCAGGAAAGTCAGAATTCAGGTGTTATGTGACTGAGTCATTTAATCATCTTATCTTTCTTATTAGTATATATTAGTTATATATAATAATGGGTTTTATGGCCATTTCATATAAGTCTATAATGTATGTCAGTCATGTTCACTTCTTGTTATCCTCTCTTGTGCCTGTCCCTTCCTGTCAGTCCCATCTTGACCCCCCTGCTCTCATACATCGCTTTTTCCTGTTACTTTTGAAGCTTCTCACTTCATGTAATGATAAAAAAAAGTAAAGGGATATTTTTGGAAGTGAGCAAGAACTCAGGATGTTCATTTGAATTTCTTCTTTCCCCCCTATTAGGTTCTGATTTCTTTTCTTCCTTTCCCAAGTCAAGTAAATCAGCTTCACAAATGGGGATTTCTACAGCAAACCTACTTGATGAAGTGTAGGTAGCAACCCAATGATGCAAGCATTTCTAGCTTCTGAGGTAGCAATTGCTGAACACAAAAGGACTCTGCACATCCCAATGATTCCTGGCCACAGGTCCTTTATTTCTTCACAAAACAATCCATTTAATCATCACTTTTAAAGTCCCTTCATTTATATATATACACATATATATATGTATATATATATACATATACACATATATATATGTATAGCAGGTACCTTTATTCCTAAATTCCTAATTCATTACTCAAAGGTAGAAATTTCCTTCTGTAGAAGGGGGAGAAATGACCTGGAGTGATTATGCTTCCTGGCAAATTTCATGTGAGTGTATAGGACTAAAGCTATTCCAATGAAGTTACTAGGCAGCATGTTTAAATACTTGTTTAAATAGCTCTGGTAGTTAATTACCCCCACATGGCTCTTAGCGGTATAGATTGGAAGAAGCAGGGCATGTGGATCAAGCTGACCAGCACTATAGCCCTGGTGTGGCATGTAAATGAGCCGCTCTGATTTTGAAATCTCAATTTTAAAGAGGAACTGCAAAAATTAAAGATCATACAGAGAAAGTGTCTAGTTGTAGGCTCTGGCCCTTTAGTATATACAATTATTTTTATTTTATTTATTTCCTGATGTGTGTACATGCATGAGTGTGTGCATGGATGGGTAGGTGCATGTACAGGATAGGTGAGTATATCATTGCGTGTATGCCTCCTCACCTGTGTACATCCTCATGTGTGTGTTAGGGTATATGCATATGCACATGAATAAATGTTTGTTTATAGGCCTGAGGTCAATCTTGGTTAAGCCAGTGAACCCAGGGGATCGGTTGTTTTGGCTTCTCTGGTAGTGAGATTACCAACAAATGCAACCATGCTACAACTTTTTTTTAACATGGATGAGAGCCTGGACTCATAGTCCACCTACTGAAGGATCTTTACAACCTCTGAATATAATCGTTGTTATATGTCCCAAGATTGCATTCTCTAAGCCACATTTAGTGTAGACCGTTAGCTCCAGTCAGAGGAAAGGGAGAGAGAGAGCGTTCACTGTAGAGTCCTACTCTAGTTCCCCAGCCGGCATGCACTTCTTCAGCTGAATCACTCACAGTGACCCTACGAATCTTAGAATTCCCTTCTCCCCCCCCCCCAGGATTTCTTAATTTATTATATTTTAAAAGTTATACAACATGAAGTGAACTTTTAAAAATTAAAAATATTCTAAGAAATACTAAAATAATTCTGGATGGATTTCATATCTTTTTTATACTCTCTAAAATCTCAAAGTACCTAACATCCTTTAACAGCATAAGAGTCTGAAAATATAATCTTTTTTAGATTTTTAAAATTTTTATGTGCATAAGGGTTTGTCTCCCATGAATGTTTGCACACCACATCACATCTTTGACTGCGGTTCGTGGGGGGTCAGAAGACAGCATCAGATCTCGTGAAACTGGCGGTACAGATGGTTGTGAGCCTCCGTGTGGAACCTGGGAATAGAGCCCAGGTCCTCTGGAAGAGCAACAAATAGTCACAGCCACTGAGCCACCTTTCCAGCTCCTGAAAATATAGGAGTCTTGAACTCTGAATATTTTATTTACAATATCATGTTATAATTATATGAAAAGTGTATATAGCAGAAACAAACTGAAAAAGAAATATGAAATCATTTTAAAAGGATTACAAACTCTTCACAGATTTCACTATGACTGCGTTGCATTTGCTCCAATTTTGCTTCAATTCAATCAGTTTCATCCTTGTCTCCAGGGAGCTTAGAAAGACACCTGAGCACGGAGTGGACCGTGGTGGTAGACGTCCAGCTGGGTGGACTTTAATACAGGTTATAGGATTTGGAAAAACCAAGTTTCCACTTTTAAAGTAGAATTCCCTTCTTAATAGTGTCTCGAACTGAGGGGAAAGGAGAGATGATTTTCAATATGGGTGCTTTATCCCTAGCATACTAGAAAAGATACAGTGTCAACATTCACTAACATTGTCAAGATTCTGGGTAAAAATATGCTAAGTATTAATTTGACCATTTAGAAAATAGAATACTTCTTGATGTGAACGTTATGAATTCAAGGAGGAAGGAAGTACACAGCAGAAAAGAAACTATTTTGGCAAGCTCAGAAACACGGAAACATTATTCTTTCATGGTTTTCCATGCATTTGAATCTCTGGACAGTTTCTCAATTACAGCTTGTTAACTGCAGGCTTCAAAGCAATTCTGCAACTCAGTTCAGTGTAGTCAGGCAGTCAATAATGTATGAATTCCCAAGAAAGGAAGGGTTCGAAGTGAGAGGCCCATTTTCATTTTCCTCAGCAAGATGCTTGATCCCGAGAACCTGTCATTCCATCAGGAGGCCCTGCTAATGGCCTTTCCTTTTGAATCCTCTGCAGCGTGTTACTAGAGTTCTGAAGAGGCTTGAGTTGAGTCCCTCCCATCTGCCAACCAACATCACAGCTCTTCCTGCCTGTACCAGATGAAACCCTTTTAGTCCGGAAGCAGTCCCAGATTAATACCAGACCCTTAATCTCATACCACTCCCGGCCCACTGCTTCTCAACTTTATTTTATAAATATGTATATTGTTTGGGCTGAACTGAACCAAATTGTATTCTCCACAAATTTGAGGATAACACTCAATTATAAGATCATAGGGTATTCAAGTTCAAAGGGTTTTTTGAGGTTTAGCTCAATCACCTTATTTTTCAGATTAAAATAAATCAAAACACAAACCCAGGAAAGGATAAGTAGCCTCGTACAGTAGACGGCAGCAGAATCTGAGTCAGGAAAAGGAGACCTGGGGCTAGCATCTGGCTCAGCAAACAGCTAGCTGTGTGAACTCCAGCTGCTCACTGGCTGTCTCTGTGCCTTGGTTTAGGTTAGTCTGCAAACTGCAACATGCAGACATTCTCTAGAATGGGTATAAAAGGCCTGGAAAATTTAAATAAATGTTCCCTGTCATAAAGTCACACCTGACAAAACCAGAACCAGAACCCCAAAGGCTTGGAGTCCAAACCCAGGGTCTCTTCTTTCGACACGAATGATTGGGAAATTACTTAAACTGTGGCTTATCCTCAGCATATCCCCAAGTGTGCCAGTCCTCTGAGAACAGCCTACGCATCCTTCAGGGGTGGCTGCCTCCCAGACAAATTAGAATGCTTTTGAGACAGGTATGGAGGAGGGATTTTGTTATTGTTTCTTGCCTAGGGAAAAGATTCCATCAGTAAAGCAGCAGTAAAAATGTTACTTTTATTAAGGGGAAATGATTAACACTCCTTTAGTTAGGCAATAGTTTCCCACCCATTTCTAAATCTGCCCTCACGGGAACTAAGCCACACAGATGGGGAACCAGAAACCAAAGAGAAAAAAAAAGAACAGAAAAAAGGAAAGAAACAGAAATAAATTGACATGGTGAATAGATGTGGTTGAAATTCTTCATCTGGTTTGCCTCATCTGGTTGTGGAAGTTATGCAGATTTGAAGAGAGTTGAAAATCCAAGCCAAATATTGTGATTCTGAAGCCACCAGTATCAAACTGGAGGGAAACTGAACCAAGGCAAACGAGAGCATCAGGTGTTTCACGTCTTTTCTGAGGGCGAAATTCTAGCAGGAAGATGCATTCAACTTGCAAGAAAGGACTGTGCCCTTCTAACTCACTATCACCTTTGTGTTTACGTTTCATGAGTCAGTGAGCTGGAATGATTAAAGCACATGTTGCTTAGAGATTCAGACAGGAAGGAGAGTGAGCTAGAGCTGCAAGATGATGCTAACTGTGCCCATCCTGGCTGCCCCTGTGGGCAGGCCCTGTGGAATCCAGCCTTCTCCTGGATTTAAGTTGTTTTTGTTTCCTTTTTGGATTTAAGTTTTTTGAAGGAACCTTAAGTATTTACACAGCCTGCCAATGGGCCCACCACAGATTTGTGGTGATTGCTTGAAAACAGTAGTTCCACATGGAAAGTAAATCAGTATACCAATGACACACATGATCCTTGTCAGCACAGAATCTTAGCCGTGCAGGTCAAGGTATCCCATGGTGTGTTGTTCGAGCCCATAGAAATAAGACACTTCCCATCAGAACAATAAGTGAGATAGGACATATGATTTATCTTGTCTGAGCAATGAAAGGAAGGAAATGCTAGTGGGTGAGATTGAGCAGAATGAAGTATTTTCTATAGGCTCCAAGTGAAATATGCTGTGTTCCAAGGCCTAACCCTATGGAATCTCTGAGGCTGAATTAACAAACAGGTAATTTTGATTTAAATTTTAACAAAGAGGTGATTAACTTGTGAAAATCAACCAGCAAGGGTAGAACATGATGGGATATGACTCTAATCCCAGCAGTGCAGAGAATTGGGAGTTCAAATACAGCCTCAGTATTGACACAGTAAGTTCAAGGTCATCCTGAACATCATGTAGACCAGGTCTCAAGCAACCAGACCTAGCACACACAGACCTGTCACTCACAGTGACATTGCAACTATATTGTCACAGACTATATTTTGAAAGCATCTACGTGGGAGAGGCTGAAGAGAGGTGGCTTGGCAGTTAAGAACATTGGTACTTGGACTTAATTCCCAGTACGTACATGATGGCTCACAACTCCCTATAACTCCAGCTGGAAGGGTTCTGATTCCCTCTTCTGTACTCTACGTGGACTGTACATATAGGTAAACAGACAAACATGCTCACAGTCACAATACAAATAATTAAGGGTTTATTTAAAAGCTTCCATGTAGCTATGAAACCGTGGCTTCTCAGACTCATGAAGACCACCTCTTCTCAATATGTAAATAATTTAAATCTCCTGTGCCTGGGTAATCATAGATCACATATATGAAGTGACACAAATAACAGGTTTTAACTACTAATGGGTGTTTAACAGAAAGGGCCTTGGGGGACAGAAGGCTTGGGCAACAGTGGCTCTTTGGCGCCAGTCTCTTCTTCCTGAGGCAGGAAGAAGGCAGGAAGGGAAATCTCTGCTCAAAGGGCATAGAAGTATTTTCATTTCTTGGAGTAAACAGACAACACACACAGGTAAAGTTCTTTGCAACGTAGTTAAAATCTATAGATAATTAAAGCTTACTCTTAGTTCCATCAGTGTTGCTCACAGCAGGACTGGGGATGACAGAGAGCCTCTGCTTGAGTGCGGGAGCCCTTCGCTCACAAGCAGAGTAGACAGGGTGCCATAGAGTGTAAGTTCAAGCCAGGATCGACACCAGTTCTTTTCAGCATACATGTTCAGGCAGTACATGATCAAAGTTGTTTTTATTCAGACTGGCTATTGGTCTGTATTATAAAAATTGGTAGTGACAGAGAAGCAATTATTGTCATGAGTACCACAGTGACTATCATGGAAAAGGGAGGACTGTCTCAGCTATTATCAAATTACTTAGCTAGACCTTTATGGTCTTGAAGCAGAGTAAATTCACAGTTTTCTACACCATATTATAATGAATAGCACTTAAACTGTTCTCAGAATATAGTCATCACCACCACCCTTGTGTGTGTACATGTGTACGTGTGTGTGTGTGTGTGTGTGTGTGTGTGTGTGTGTGTGTTGTGTGCATGTGCATGTGCATGTGTATGTGCGTGTGTGCCTTTGGATGCCAAAGCAATCTTCCTCAGTTTTCTCCACCTTACTTTTTGAGATAGGATCTCTTACTGAACCCAATGCTTGCTGACTTCATTAGATAGCCTAGTGACCAAGTCTAAGCCACAGGATCTCTGTCTTCACATCCCCAACTTTGGGGTGACAGCCACAGGATCTCTGCATCACCTTACCCAGGTCTTTTATGTGGATGTTGGGTGTTCTCATCCTTGCATGGCAAGCACCACGCTGATGCTACCATATCATCTCCTTTGACTCACGTTGGCAGTTCTTACTTCTTAATGTTTACTTCAAAATGGTGAACTGAACATATGCTTCAGCATTTCACTTTGTATTATTCAGGGATTGTCATGACAGCAAATCATCCTATATTTTAAAGGAAGAAACATAATTAAATTAGGTAGCACATGGAAATGCAGACAAGGGAAACAGGAGATGATGAGACAGTCTGTCCTTTCAGCATGCCCCAAGGTAAAGAAGAATGTCTGTTGTTTGGTTTTCAATGAAGGACAAGGGACTGAGGTGCATCTTTTATGTGTCAAAGCAGCTTGGCCTCCAGATTTTCCCAGCATCCCTCAGTTCTCTGCCCTTCCCCCAGAGACTGTTCCTATATAATCCAGATATTTTGCACTCCTCCTCCTCCCTTCCTTTTCTTCCTCCTCCTCCTCCTTCCTTCCTCCTCCTTCTTCTTCCTTCCTCCTCCTCCTCTCTTCCTTTCCTCCTCCTCCTCCTCTTCTCCCTCCTCCAACCCTCCTCTTTCTTCCTCCTCTTTTTCCCCTTCCTCTTTTTTTTCTTCTTTTCTTTCTCTCCCTCCCATACACCATCCCCTTTCCCCATTGGAGACTTTCTGGCCTTAGTCCTTGGGCCCAGTATACTTGCCCAACTGAGAGCAGCTTCCCGATAAACCTGCCTTTAATCTAATCTAATCTCTAATCTAATTTGGCTTAAATTGGCTCATTTCTTAGGTGGTGGAGGAATAACCTATCATCTGTCTCCTCTATATGGGGCACACAAAAACATTTTATATCTAAACAGCACCATCTTACTAAAGGAAAACCCAAGTCTACCAAATAACATTGTTTCATGCCTAAAATGTATACTATTGAAACAAATCTAATTGTGTCTTCAACAGTTCATCCAAGGATTAAGTCAGTTTACGATCTAAGAGTATTTAAAAATAATTTAAGCCATGAAAAATTATAAGCATTTTCATACAGAGTAGAATATCAATCCATTTCAATTCTGTGATAGCCTGGAAAAGATGGTGCATACCTTTAATCCCAGGACTGGGGAAGCAGAGGCAGGAGGATGTCTGTGAGTTAAAGTCAGCCTGGTCTGTATAGCAGTTTCCATGCCAGCCAGGACTTCATAGTGAGATCATGTCTCAAAAAAAAAATTTAAAGAAAATGAAATCCCCCAATTATCTCTGGAATTAAATATACAAATTATTTTTGAAAATAATACATTTGGAAGAACCTTATCCAAAGTAAAAGAAAACAAAAAATTAAGTTATTTGTAAAAGTGAGAACAATTTGGATCTATTTGAAAGTTCTAAGATCCAAGTAGCAGGGTCATGGTGAAACAAATATTTCCTGGCTCATAAAACTGTTGGTTGAGCTGAATTGAGAAGGCTGCAGTGATAGTTGGCCCAGGAACCCAGATGAGGTTTCAGCAGTTTGTCTGGTTCTATTTCCTCCTATGCTTCTGTTCGATGGATCTGGCTTCCACCACGTGGAGAGGCAGCTACAGCAATCCGAGGTCTCATCTGCAAACACCACTCTACTCAGAGCAGACAGAGTGCATTTCTTCCTCCCCTCATAATAAATCCCCACATTTCACTCCGCATTAACCCATGTCTGTCACTGAAGTCAGATGATCTTCATGTCCTGACTCACTTACTTCTCAATTCATTTCTCCATGTTCAGTTACAGGTGGGGTCACATCAGTGTCCACACCTGGAGCCGGAAATAGATGCAAACCCATTAAACTTGTCTACCATAGAGTTGTGCAAAATTCATCCCAAACGTAACAATATTTGCTTTTAGGAAGACTGACAACAAGATTAATTACTTAGTAGGCTGCTAAAAAAGTTAAGTTAACCATTTTCTGCCTATCCCGGAGAGATTAAAAATAAAATAAAAGAAAAAAAGGTGCTTAGAACATAAAGTTTTTCTGAGATACAGAACAACAAAAGGTACAGAAGTTAAAGAATTAACCAAAAGCAACAAAGAAAAGCTGTATGCAGACTCAATCTAAGTATGTGATTGCAGGATGATGTCGTCATGCAGGTGAAGGACAGTACAGGATACAACGAGGCCTATCATTGGACAATAAGGAAAGATGGGTAGGAGAAAAACCTTTTAGATGAGGAGGAGCCCAGAGAGAGGAGAAAGGACCTGAGAGAACACAGCAGCAGATGTTAAGATTCCTCTCTGCACAACTACAGGTTGTTATAACTATGCTTAAGCGATGGATGTGTCCAGGGCTTTGTATGTCTAGATGAGCAAATTATTTCTTACTTAAGTGGGCAATTAAATCTTATCAATTGGATCAGAGGTTATTGTGTTATGTGTTCTTTCACGTGGTGATTTAATTGAGTTCAAAAGAGTGTGTGGTGGTTGGACACATTGGGCCACCACAGAATTGGGGTGTGTCTGTCTGGCATGGTGGCAACCTGCCTTGGAAACTAGATGGGTAGAGAGATTGTGGTCGGGATCAGGGCATAGCCATCAGCAGTGTGATATGGGATGGATCGGGTGAGTCACATGACTGAGTTGAAAATATCTAACAGATGTCATGTGGCACTAGGTGCCACCATCTAGTGCGGGATAAAAGAGTACTTTTTAAAAAAATTTACTGCAATATGTGATCATAGCAGAGACATTATAGTGGTCCAAAGATGTCTTTACTAGTTCTTCATTCGAGCACGTGTCTTTCAGATCAGTGATTCTCAGCCCTCCTAATGCTGTGACCTTTTAATATAGTTCTCTTGTTGTGGTGACCTCCAACCATAAAATTATTTTTGTTATTACTTTGTAATAGTCATTTTGCTACTATTATGAATCATGATGTATATACCTGATGTGCAAGATAACTGATATATGGCCCCTTAGGAACCACAGGTTGAGAACCACGGCCTTATGGTGATGCTGTAGCTGATATAGAATTGCAGGAGGAAGAACTTCACTAGGGTAGGCTTTGAGATTTAAAAACATTCATCACTTCCTGTTTGCTCTCTTTTTTTCATGCTTGTGGTCAAGCTGTGAGATCTCACCTTCCTGATTGCTTCCATGCTTGACACCTACTGCCATGTGTCACCACTATTAGTGACTTTAACCTTCTGGAACCATAAGCCAAAATAAACTTTGTTTTATAGGTTTGTTAGAAACAGAAAAGTAATTAATACATCCATTAAAGTTAAAAACGTAGAATTATGAGGCAAAACACACACAGGCTGGAATCTTGTTTTATAGATAATATATATATATTATAGATTATATAAATATTGTATATGAATATAATATAATGTAATATATCATATAAAATATAATAATATAATATAAATATCAAATCAGATAACATATGATATATAATACCTATAGTATAATATAACATTAATATGTAGTCATATTATATGATAGTATATAATATTTTATATAAATACGACATAATATATAAAACATATGTGTGTGTTTTATTATTCTGAAAAGCCCCAAAATTCAGGTAAAGAAAAAAAGGGGAACCTTTTTGTTGTATAAACATCACAATCCCATGCCCAGAAACTGTATTTAATAGTTATTTTTGTGCCTAGACCTATTGAATTAGCATTTTCTTGTAAAAGCAGCTGGAGAGACCTTAGCTGGAGTATAATGCCATGCTTTAGCAAGTTGTACATGTCAGAAATAGACACAGCTAATTGTACTTGAGTTGCTAAGGGCAACTGTGAATGAGACTGTAGGAGTAAACTGTCAGAAAAGGTAAGGGGACAAATGAAATGAGCTGTCAGGGGAGTCTTCGTAGCTGTCTGAGCTCTTAATCTCCATAAGTGCTCATTAAAAACCTGATTCTGGGGAACTTAGAAACGAAGTTGGTTATCTACTTCACCTAGAACCAGATGCATCTCTGATTGGCCTGTATTGACCTGTGTTCAATAAGATGATGTTAGTGTCTTGTTTGTGCCACTTAATCCAAGTTCCACCAGTCTCTCTTCCAGTACCACAGAAAGGATTAGTAAGCAAAACAGACCAAAGACCGAACTTCCTGAGACTTTCAGTCATTATCTACCTCTATTGATAAATAACTTTTCAATTTTTACAGTTCTCTTATTTTGGGAATGCAGATTATGCAAGAAAAACCTCAATTTTCTAGAGATCTGGAAATAAATTATTTGGGTTTTTTTTTTGTTTCAATGTTGAGTTTAATTAATGAAATATACCATAAGCAAACATGCCTTATATTAAATATCAAAAATGAAAGACGTGAAGATAAAGGATAGTGGAACATGCCTCTAAACCCAGAACTAATGACAGGAAGATACCAAATGTGAAGCCATCCTGGGCACCATAGCAAGAATATCTCAAATTGGGAAATGGGGCTAAGCCTGACAACCTGTGTTCTATCCCAATCCCACAAGCAAAAAGAGAGATCCTCAAGTTGCCCTCGGACTACCACTGACCACCACGTGTACATCTTGTGGCAAGTACACTTCTGTACACACACACACACACACATACACACACACACACATTCAAAATGCATAAATGAAGTAAAAATTATTTTAACAATGTAAAATTCAATCACATCTGCAACTTAAATATCCACATTTCAAGTGTTAAAAATTAATTTTTCATTTGAACATAGCAGAAGGAGCACCAAGGATGTAATGAGTCTATAAAACCTTTACAGTAACAATTTTACAGACTCATAACCTCATTCAGTCTGAAAAAGTGAGTGTTAGCCATCGTAGATATGAACCTTCTGAATGGAAGCCCATAAGGTTCTACATAATACCAAGAAGTTTAAATATTACTTGCATAGAAGCTGGAACAGAATTCTTCAGTAAAGGGAACTGTATTTTCGGAAAATATATCTTTGTAATCTTACTCAGAAGCTATAAATTTATTTTGAAGGGTAAGGTAAAGGATGACCTTTTCCCAAGAGGTCAGGACATTAGAAGGAGAGAGTTGAGTTTGGTACATCTTGTCATATCACACAGTGAAGTGTGCTGCTTCCCGGGACTTTGTAAAACTGAAGGAAAGTTTTAGTGCGCATGTAATTCTTAATTTGAGCTGAACATTTGTGTAAATCAGCTCAGCTGAGCTTTTGATATAGATTGGAAGTCAATACAGGCTAGGTTGGGAAGATTCCAGAAGATCACAGTATAAGCTTCCAGAGATTGGTGGGAAGTTATGGAACCTTCCAGTCATGAAATGAGCTGTGCCTGCCCACGTGCAGGACACACAAGTCAGAGCAAGACTTGTTGGCTGTTGGCTGCAGATCAAGGAGGCGGGACGTTTTCCTGGCAGCTGTATTATAATAAATCCAATGAGGACAAGGGATACCCTTGGGCACACTGCTCAGCAAATGGACCTGGAGGTCTGAAGACCAAGAACCACTCTCTTCTTCCCACCCTGACCTCTTGAGAAAAGGTCATTCTTAACCTTGCCCTTGAAGATGAATTTATAGCCTCCAAGCACAATTTGTAATAGTGACATTTATTGAGAAATTACTATATGTGGCAGACATCAAGGACTTAGAAACAATAGGTTTATTAAAACATCAGCCTTGAGGTAGGTACTGCTTTAGTTTTCATTTTAAAGGTGAGGAATGAAAACTTATAAAAATGAATTCGCTTTGCCAAGGCCACACAACTAGAAAGCTATTGAAAGTATTTTTTGTTTACTTTTATTGGTGTGAGGGCGTGAAGTCTGGAAGTCTAACTACAAATGATATTCTTAGAGAACACATTTATTAATTGCACTTTTTTGAATGGCTAAGGTTTCAGAGAAAGGAGGAGGAGTAGGGAAATTATATACTTTTAGGAATATATTTGGCATCTAAATCAAAGAACTGTTATCTGGTCTCCAGAATAACTTCAGTCGAAAGCTCACAGACTACTAAAGTGTCATATAATTTTAAAGAGGCAGTGTGAATCTATACATACTAAAAATTCTTTGTGTTAATGGTATGCGTGTTCTGCTAATAACTAGTCTTCAAACAGAAAGAAGCTAGCATACTAATTTTGATAGGGAATCTATTATACTTTGTATTTGGTTTGCTTTCCCATTTTTGAATCAAGATGTTTATATTCTATTAGCACAAAATGAAAACCCCTGGATATTCTCTGTGGACACTTAAACTCTTCTCTCCTGCCATTGATGTCAGACAAGGACATCCTCTGCTACACGCGTGGCTGGAGCCACCTGGGAGATATGCTGGAGGTGGAGGGTGACTGGCTGGTTGATATTGTTGTTCTTCCTTCGGCTCCTTCAGTCCTTTCTCTAACGAGTACACTGGGGTCCCCATGCTCAATCCAATGGTTGGCTGTGAGCATCTGGTCAGGTTTGGTGTCTGTATATGGGATAGATCGCCAGGTGAGGCAGTATCTGAATGGTCTTTCCTTAAGTCTCTGCTCCACACTTTGTCTCCGTATTTCTTCCTGTGAGTATTTTGTTCCTGCTTCTAAGAAGGACTGAAGCATCCACACTTTGGTCTTCCTTCTTCTTGATCCTGCCAGTAACAGTTTTTGTTTGTTTGTTTTGTTTTGTTTTTAATTTGGTAAAGGGCAACAATTTCCTTTGGGAATACAAATGTATTCTTTTGATTTTGCTTATATAAATTATTATATGAAAATGTATTCTTGAAGTGGACACATGGTTCCTAGCATATTTCATCCCTTGGACTATAGTGATTGGCTAAGAAACGGGAGGAAGATACTAAGTTAGTAAAACCCAAATCAGAAGTGATAGAGAGGTGGGATAGGGCCCGTCTGCTGTAGGGTGTAAGTTACAGAGGCAGGAATCAATTTGGAACTGGCAGAAGCCAGGGAGAGAACCCATATTAAAATGAAATCAGGCTAGAGAAAAGCAGGAGATAACAAAGACAGATGTTATTACCCTAGCCTTGTTCCAAACATGCTCAGACTCCCCAAGGGTGTCAGTAAACAAGGCTTTGCAGTGATTTAATCCTGCTTCACAATGGGACAAGTCCACTTACAGTCTGCTGACATGCTGTTCTCCATGACTTGATAAAGCTGGGGAAAAGTGAAAAGTATCTGAAAAACACTAAAATCTAATAAATCATCCTTTACATACATCATACGTGTATTGTATAGAAGATGGTTTATTTACCTGGTGTGATGGTGCTGCCTACAACCGAAGTACTCAGCAGGCTGAGGCAGGACCAATGGGAATCGGAGGCCACCTCAACTACACAGAGAAATATTGTCCTGATGTAAGAACGTTGTTTACTCAGACTACTGGAAATAACTGCTCCAAATTAATAGTATCTGAAAATAACACAGGAAAAATACCAACTTGATTCATTTCTTCAAGTTTTCTACCTGGATTCTTTTAGACTTTCTTTGCATTGCAAACATTAATAAACAAGACACTGAAAAAAGAAAATCGGAATTTTAAGCACTGCCACTTAAGTCTTTAAAATCATCGTACTTCTCCAAATAACCAGCAAGACAGATGTCGGAACACTTCAGGTACTTGAGAGAGATCACATGATTCATCGATGCTCATTGGCCCGCACCTTCGCTGGCTAGCGTACATCACGACAACCAGCTCTTTCATCAGGGGTGTTGCTTTCTTCATACGGAAAAACGGAAACGTTCCATTTTATGCTTTTGTTATTCAAATACCCGTATTAATTATTATTATTTTCAATTATGTGAATGCTATGATAATCTTTTGAATGAAATGCCTATTTCAAAGACAGTGAGTATGTGCAGTAAATCTGACATTTCCTTGACCAGCAGCCATACACACACTCCCTCCCTCCCTCTCTGCATTTCTACCTCACGCCTCCCCTCCCCCCTCCTTAAGAGCTCTTAGCCTGGAGGAGTTGAAAACCACTAATGGAAAGGCTTTGGTGCCCTGCATAGTAACTAAGAAGACTCTTAATACCCCCGGGGTCAGAAGGGACTGGATCCTCAGCAGGGTTCAAAGCTATGGCATTGTCTCTCTCACTAATGAAAGCCTGTTGTGGAAGAATTTCACATCTTCTACTAAACTCTCTTCACACTTCAAACTGAAAAAAAAAGAAAAAGAAAACATTTTAGGTTTCCATCAAAGAGAGATGAACTCATCTTGCAGAACCCACCCAGTGCTCTACATCCAGGGTGACCACAAGGAAGGAGACACATTCAGCAGCATGGACAAAGGACATTAGTGAGAAAAGTAAACAAAGTGTACGCATCCATTATCTGCTGACAGCAATCTTAAGGCTCAAAGTCAGGCAATGTGAGGACTACATTTTACTTGTTTTCTTCCACACCTTCCGTACAGGGAAAAATAAATTCATAGCTGATGTCCTATATACTTCCAATAAGACTAATACATTTTAATTCTGAGACAATGAAAGCTACTTTAGTGTGCTGTTTTTCCCTGCCTTCACCTATTTAAATAAACACACAGGGGAATAGCTCTGGTCTACGCTTACCTCTGTGCGGATAACTACTTTGACATGAGAAGTCAATTGTATGAATTTATTTGAGCATACATAAATTGAGTAAATATGGGTTAATACAACAAAATAAAATTCCTTAAGCAGTTTCACAATCCACCATTTTTATAATCCCAAGCGTTTTTATAACCTGCTTAAATTATACTGGAGTTTTATTGATAATTAGAAGAGTAAAATATGCCCTGTGCAAAAATATCAGAAAAATAAAACATTTTTTCGAATTTCATTTTTATTGCAAAAATTCTGCAATATATTTTGATTATATTCTTTCCCCTTCCCCAAACTCCTCCCAGATTTTTCAAGTTAATTTTTTTAACAATTTCACTACTTAATGACAGCCACTGTTCTCCAATTTTTATTGTACCCCACACACATCCAAATACTTGTAACAGTGAGTGCTTTCACGATGAAAACTAGGAGTTCACAGATCACAGTTCTATCAACAGACGATAATGAAGCTTCCAGGCAAATGGCACTTTTTATTCTATAAATTAAAATACTTAGATACACCCACTGTGAACTGTGCTCCTCCGTTCAGTCTTCCACGGTCAAAATTAGAAGCCTCAGCTGAATATATTTTCTAAGATCAAGAAGGTAGACTCTGGTCCTCTCCATGTGCTCATGTGGTGTTGTCTGGAGCCAACGGAAAACCAGCCAGATTCAAACACAGGACACTTCCCTCCTTCCCCTATCCCGCACCCCTCCCTCAACATTCACCCCCTTCCCCTATCCCGCACCCCTCCCTCAACATTCACCCTTTCACATTAGAAACGACAGATTACGGAAGTGACGTAGGTAGAAAGTCCATCTTGGAGGCTCCTCGCTTGGCTGAAGAAACTACACTTATGAGTTTCTTTACTTCGGCGCTATGGTTTCTCTTACTCTTGTGCTAACTCTTCCTTCTCTGTGTCCCTTGTAACAGTGCTCTCCCACACAGCTCCATCTGTAGCTTTTTTCTTTCAGGGTTTCTTCCTCTGGAGTCTTTTTCTCTTACTACCGTTTATTCTTGAGTTACACTTTTTTTATTTTTTGATATATGTTTAATTAAAACTTAAGAATGTCAGTTCTACCCTTCCCTTTCTTCCCCCAACACTCCCTTCTACCCTTCCTTCAGTCCGTTCCTCTCTCTCCACCCCCTCCCCACTGTAATTCAAACTTATAGCATCTTTTCCTCTGGTTATAATTGTTATACACACAGCCCCCACCCCCACACACACAAATATGACCTGCTGAGCCCAAGTTTGTTGTTTTGTGCATGTGAATTCACAAGTGACTACTCTGTATTGAATAACCAATCAGAGGCTCATCCCAGGGTGAGGTTAATTCTCTCTCAGCAGTTATTGGTCTTGGGGTTAGACCCTATGAGATTTCCCTTCCCCCTTTAAACAATTGTTGCCAAATATATAACTAACCTCTACTTCTCTTTTCGCCTTCTAAACTACTTATAACTCCTGGTAGAAATGTTTATTTATTTCTTCTGAGGCACTTGAGGCGAGATAAGTCATTTTACGAATACAATCTCAGGAAATTAATTAGAGACACAAAGAAAAGACATTTTAAAGATGCTAATACATTGGTCTTTTTAGGAGTCTTCTTTTCCATATTTGGATAAAAAGTGCTTAGCAAAGAGCCCACTGTAGGTATTCTTCTAAACTCTACCCCCACAACTACCTGGGAATAACCAGGTATGCTCTGACTCAGTTGCCTAGCAACAGCCAGCTGTGCCTGACTATAGGGGGCATCTTGCCCTCTCCTCTCTCTCTTCCTCTTCCTCTTCTCATGCCCTCTCCCCTGTCTTTTCTCTCCCCATCCTCCCCCTTCCCTCTAAGTGCCAGTGCCCATGGCTGGCCTACTTTCCTTTCCTCTCCTCTTTTTCTCTCATTAAACCTCTCCACATGGAACCATGCTGACTTGGTGTGGTCTGTCTGGGCACGGGCTCAGATTTAAACCCTAATACCCACACTTTGGAAAGCATCAGGAAATTTTAGTTTAATTGAGTTAAATTTAAAAACATTTCTTTACTTCGAGCATCTACTCTTTATCTTTGAATTGTTAACTACTAGTGACAGCTATTGGGAGTGAACACTGACTAGTCCATCCTACCTCGGGCATCTGATTCTTGTTGTCATGCACCGGTAATGTTTAATGTATTACAAATTGTGTAAGTTTGTCAGTAACAGGAGATAGGCATCTTTCTTCACTTTATATTTTATTATAAAGTAATTTTCTTTTCGAAGCACACTAATAAGAAAGAAAGGGAACCAAGCAGTTTGGGACAGCATTCATAAGTACAGTGCTAACTGGTTTTGACTTCCTTGCATATTGCCAAGACCATGTGAACCTGAAGGTGATTTCAGAGTGTTGGATAGCCAGTTCACAGTAGCCACTGACCATTCTGAAGACATTCCTGATAGAGGGCTGGAAGGGAGTCACCCAGGACTCCTACTTTAACAGGCTGTTCTTATCATCTAGGATTGGATGTTGGAATAAGGGAGGAGGTCCCTGAAGTCCCAAGGGAGGGGGGCGTGGTATTAAAGGTATGGGTATTCAAAAGCAGAACCTAGATGCTGGCTCTTGCCAAGTACGAGAGTCATAGGAAATCAGTGTCTGTTCATAGCTATTTGAAGATGAGTTCCCTTGAAAGTATTTCCAGGTCTTGTTATAACAGGAATCGACAAAATACAAACATTGAACTGAGGTTGGATACTATAAATTATAGACTTGGCATTATCAGAGTTTTTCTGTCAGTTTGTCACTTGAGCACTTTGAGCATCATTTTCCCACTCAAGAAATGGTAATCAGTCCTGTGTGCTTGTGATGCTCCTGCTAACAGGAGGGAAGATGGATTTAAATGTACTTTAAAACCCAGCCTTCCCCCCAAAATCATAAAAATGTAATTTAAAATTATACATTATTTTTGCATCTAGCTTGGTTTTGTTACAACTTTCGTTTACTGTTTGTATGTGTGTGGGACTGTGCGTGTATTTCCATGTGAAGAACAGAGGACAACTCACAGGAGTCAATTCTCTCCTTCTACCCCAAGGGTTCTGGGAACTAAACTCAGGTCCTTAGGTTTGGCAGTAATTGCCTCTGGCCCGGGGCCATATCACTACCTCTGGTTTCTCCATAGGACCATTTGATAATGCAAGGAACCCAAACTCATTCTACCCATTCTATTTTGAATTAAGTTTCCAAAATAACATGGTGTCATGATGAACTCTTTTGTCTCTACTGTGTATAGTGTTTATAACCAAAAGGAGTTCATTAAAAATATTTTTTTAATTCAGGTTTTGAGCAGGTTCTTCTTCCAACTCACTAGTCCTCTTATAATTTTTAAGTGCACTAAGCCACACAAAAGTGCAAAATACCCAAGAATGTCTGTGGCAGCAATGTCCATATACTTGGGAAGGGTAGACAGAAGATACACATAGTGCTAGACAAATGAATGGAGGTACTTAGAATTCCATATGCTCCAATAAAAGATGTTTATCTGCATATGTGAATTTGTCTTTTTATAGCTTTGAATTGATAATTTCCTAGAAACACACAGTAAGATTTTCTTGTTTCTCCTATATATAGTATGGAAGATAACATGATCATGTTTCTTTTACAGGAACATATAAAATCTGTATTATAATAAACACAAGGGACAAATTTCATAAACCACTGTACACACCGTGATGAGAAGTATTGTTTAATGCCTGACTTAAGAGCCGCCAATTATAGTTAATACTTTCAAGAGTGAGAAGGACTAAGTAGGGGCTGGAGAAGTAGACCAGCAGTTAAGAACACTTGGTCTTGTGCGGAAGAACTGGCAGGAATCCCTAGCACCCATATCAACTGGTCCACGACTGCTTACAACTCCAGTTCCAGGGGGATCAACACCTTCCTCTGGCCTCCACTGGCATCTGCATGCCTATGACGTACATACATATACCCAGACACCCACATACATAAAATAAATATATACATCATTTAAGAAAGGACCAAATGTGCCTAGGAAGGGATAAGAGCTAGATTTCAAAACTCAAATCATATATGTTATTCAGCATATGCTATGTAAGAGTGAGCTGTATTTCATACAATTTTTAAAGTGTTTATTTAAAATTAGTTTCATATTTTCATGGAATTTTCTTCTTTGCTAACAAAACAGAGACAGAATAGCCTATGGTTGTGATGCTGAAAATAATTACCCACCTTAGCAAGTGAAAGCATATTTTCAAATGTCTTTGTGTGCTAATTTTATGTTACGTGTGTTCAGAAGAAAGAAAGCTTGTAGACTCCTTTGATTCCTTTGAAGACTCACAGTGTTTCACTCTATCCTTGACATGTCGTCATTATGTCACTTAGGAAAGTCTCTTCAGTGACTATGGGAGATGTCCAAAAGATTTCATAGTGAGGTATCAATGCTTTTTCTGAAGGGGAATTGCCTCAAAAGCATGCAATTTACTAACCCCTAGAGACATTTCATTCTGTAAATAGCTTCAAGAGAGCTCTTCTTAGGTTAATTGTGGCTGAGACTGGACTTAAGCATATCTGTAAAATACTGTAAAATTACCTCAAAACTTTCCCTTTTACAAAGGCGCCTGCATTTGATCAATTTAAGCACCTTTGTAGTCATATCCATTAAAAGGATCTCCTTCAACTCTGAATCAAGATTTGAGGGTCTATATTACACAAATGACGGGAAATGAGCAGAACATGAATATGAACAAGGCTTTTTCAATTTTTTCTCCTTTGTACATCCCTTTGAAAGATCTATTTATTAGTTTCATGTAAAGACTCATACACTGAATAAGAGAATAAGTCAAAAGTTAGTCAAAAATGGCTTTCACAATCCGAACTTTGTAAACAGAAATTGAATATTGTTAATCTAATAAAACCTTCTGCCATTCTGCTTAGAAACAATTAAGAACACAAACCAGATCAGAAGGACTCTAGACCCTAAAGTCTTTCCTAAGAAGACATCTATCCAAGCCGACAGGCTGTTGAGTCTTCATCTGTGACACAGAGTCTGTGGGGGGTCACAGCAATGGCAAAGATGATCTTTACATTAACTTTATCTCACAGAGAGAGAGAGAGAGAGATGGAAATACACACACACACAGAGAGAGAGAGAGAGACAGAGAGAGACAGAGAGACAGAGAGAGAGAGAGAGAGAGAGACAGAGAGAGAGAGATGGAAATACACACACACAGAGTGACAGAGAGAGAGAGAGAGACAGAGACAGAGACAGAGACACACAGAGAGAGAGACAGAGGGACAGAGACAGAGAGAAAGAGAGAGAGATAGAGAGAGAGAGAGAGAGAGAGAGAGAGAGAGAGACAAAGACAGAGAGAGACAGAGAGAGAGAGAGAGAGAGGGAGAGTGAGAGAGACAGAGAGAGAGAGAGAGAGAGAGAGAGAGAGAGAGAGAGAGAGAGAGAGAGCGAGAGAGAGACAGAGACAGAGAGAGATGGAAATACACACACACAGAGAGAGAGAGAGAGAGACAGAGACAGAGACAGAGACACACAGAGAGAGATGGAAATACACACACACACAGAGAGAGAGAGAGAGAGAGAGAGAGAGAGAGAGAGAGAGAGAGAGAGAGAGAGAGAGAGAGAGAGAGAGAGAGAGAGCTAAAAATCCTAAAGACATCTTATTCCAAAGAGCCAAATTGTGGATTGCAACTGGAGTGGAGATGTAAGGCCGTAAGTCTTTCCTGATGGAAGCAGGCTTTTCTATGTCATTAATCCTTCATCTCAAGACAACCTTTCTTTTGCTGATTTTTTTTCCTTTTGTCCTTGTAGATGTTGAAAGGGCTTTTAGGTCAGATGCGAAAGCACATGCATTACCGCTGACAGGCCTGTCAGTCTTCTGTTTAAAATGCTTTTCGGCACTTAGCACATTGAGACTCATAGTCATGCCCGTTCACCTTAAATTATAAATTTTTTAATGACTGTTACTGGCCTTTCTGGGGAGGCCCACTGCAATGAAAACTGAAGTCCCTGATTTCGACTTTGAGCAAAGAGGTCTGTAACAAAAGGCATTAGAATCTATCATAAGGCAGGGTTTTTTTTTCCCCTCTAGGAAATAGTCTCATGTAGGAACAGCATCCGGAGAGACCACACTGAAGCGATTGCACACATTTCTCAAGTTCTGTTGTACATATCTGTCTCCTAAACAGCTTCCACGGATCTAAAACAGTTGTCTGCCGCAGGAAATCTCTGTAAACTGCACTGTGGAAGCAGACACTGTCATTGTGGAAGTAAATGGTGGTGATTTATATTTATACTAGAAATCTCTTTTTTTGTGCGTGAAGGAGGGAGAGCTGAGACTACTTCTATAGTTCTTAAGACCAGCTATGAAATTGCAAGTCACGACATGGCAATTATTTACATAAATCTCTTCTTGTTATTTCCTTCCTTCTTATCTTGCTAATATTTATTTTGACTGCTTCACACAGTGACTCTGACTTCATCCAGAGTGGGAGCGGGGCGAGGGAACAGTGCCACCCAGGTAGTTGTTAATAACAAACCTCTCAATGTTTGATGTTCTTCTCTCAGTATTTCTCATTCATGCATTATCAAATGGTACTTCATTTCTATACTTGGAGTTGTGAATGGTTTTCAAGGAAGATTGCTGGTATTGACTAGACTAATGGCATGTGTGAATATTTTATTACATTTTCCAAGTATCCTTGTCTTTGCAGTTATGTTTGGTGATCTGGCTTGGATTATCCAATTAGTAACTTGGAACTTATGTGGAATAAGGAATATTTTCACAAAAAAATACAGTAAAATTGCACAGAGTCATTTCCTCCAGATATTCATAAAACCCAAATTTGCTTCAAGTTGAATTAGTGTGGAAAATTCGTTAACTAATTTTGAGGGGAAAATGGGAATCTTTGTGGTTATACATCAATGACTCTCGACCTATGATCTCCGGACCAATGTTACAAGAGAAATTGTCAGAACTTCAGACTCTCAAGTCCTACACAGACCTACTGAACCAGAAACTCTTGGAGAGGAAACACAGCAACCTATGTTTTAACAGCCTTTATGTCCTCTGATGCTCACTCCGTTCAGAGCCAGTGGCATAAGTAAATTAATGAGGCATTACTCACCATTTCAAGCTTCTGAGTAATTTGAAGCAACAAATTCATAAAAAGAAGCAAAATCTAAATAGTTGTTCACAGTTTTTATTTGAGTATCATGGAGATGTAACGTCAGATTTAAAAGTAAAGTTTCGAAATCAGATATTGATTTGTACAAAAGTCTTTCTTTAATATTATTTGAATTCCATCAAATACTTTTACTTGCTTAAAGTTTATATAAGGAAGAAAGTGATTACCACTTGCAGATATGAATGGAAGTCATGTGTGTACTAAGGTTTTGAATTTCTGCTTAATTTTTTTTCTATATAGTTGTCTTAGTCTCTGTTGACTGTCACTGTCAGCTACCCAAGCTTTGTAGATTAAAAGGTAAAATAGAGTTTGCCTACATCTAGATCCATCCTATATAAATTAGTATTTCTATAGAAACTATTCATGTTCTAGAAAAAAAATCCAGAATTTTCTATGTAAGAAAAGCAAAGAAATGTGCGAGAAACGTCATGGTTTTTGAAATGACATTAAAGGACAGAGTTTGGATGCTGCTTTATAAGTAAGTCAATCTGAGATCCAAAGTTCCTGGAAGATGGTTTGAGGTCTTGAACACAAAAGGGGAATTAATGATATGAAAGAAGAAAACGTCCGATGTAAATTTGATTAGCTTAAGGTAAATGAATGTAGATGGTATCTAGAAACTAATACTGAAGAGAGTCAAACTGTCTTTCTAAGGGAAACAATGATCTCCACTCTTCCTTTTACTTGTGGAGGCAGGTTGTTTGTTCCATGTTTTTCACTCCTGAGAAATAGCCAGCAAGTCATTTTCTAGTCCCAGTGCCACAGAAGACTTTGCTAGTTTGATAGAAGGAATCCTAATCAGAAGTCAGAAGAATTGAACTCTGTCCTCAATCTTTGTCTTCAAATTAGGGAGGGAAAAATCAATAACTACCCCACACCTCTGTCCCTTCTTATGAATTTTAATTGGTTCTATAATCTATCAAGTCATAGACTGTACCAAATATGCCCAACGAAGGCCATTCTCAATTCCAGCTCAACCATTCTCTGTTTTCTTTCCACTCGCCTATTTCAGAAAAAAAATTATTTCTTAGTTTAAATATATTCTTATTGGTTTCAGAGAAAGGTGATGATTTTGGCTGACTCCTACTTCTACCATTCTTTCTTGTAAAGAAAACTACACATTGATTGCCTAGGGTTAAATGTTAAGCTTTTCAGTTATAAATCATAGGAAAGTCTCGCTTAGTTCACATTTATGATTTTGACCTTATTAGCACTGAACTTTAACCTCCAATCAACTAAGCTTGGGAACCACCAGTACCTACCAGTCCAGAATAAAAGAAAAGTACCACGGTTAACAACCAAGCTGCATGCATGCTTATATTCATTAAGATACAGTTCTTCAACTCTCAGGTTTCTCAAGTGTATGACACCCACTATGGTTCCACTTTGCCAAGTACTTGTAAGTTGTGTTCTGGGCAATATAGTTGTGCCATGCAGGTTAGATTCTTTAGCAAAGTCCCACATCTAAGAGTTGAACGGAAACTTAATGTCCAAAAATGGAAGAAGGTAGATCATATTGAAATGTCAATGTAAGTATCTCATGCTTTATACCTAGAAGAAATGGATCTAAAGGACAGAACATCACCTCCTCTTCTCTTTTTCTCCGGTTTGAACAAATTCAGACCAGCGAGTAAGCAATATAATAACACTAAAGTAGTATGGTCAGGATTTCCACAGTCATTATTCTCATGCCCGGTAGAATTTCCCAAGTATTGATGAATATAGTTTACACAAGATAAAATAAACTCACACTGGGAGGACTCCCTAAATGACTTCCTTTCTTTTTTTTCCTCTTTCATAATAGTCATCATATAAGTGACAAATGAGGAAGAAATTAATGTGAGAGGGGAGGAATTGGTCCGCAGATAGAAGGAATGCTGAACCATGGTCTCTGTGTGCAGGTATAAAATACACATCTACAGAACCCCCGTGACCTAATAAAGAGCAGATGTCCTGTTTATCACAGATGCCTGCTTCTTTGTTCCTTTCTGCATACACTCAACACCGATGGATCTTTCAACCCTTATCTGAGAAGCTTCTATGTACAGTAGATGGTAATTAATACAAAGAGCCACCACTTGACCAAAGTATAGAGAGTAAGAGACTATTGAATACTCAGCCCTAAAGGGACCCATGCTTCCACGGCCCAGAGATCACTGTAGAGTACGGGGCGACTAGAAGTCTGAATGTCAGTATTTTTACACTGCTGCCTAGTAAATTCATCATAACTTAAGATGTCTGCAAAACTAATGACAGGAAGTCTTCCTTTTAACAGATTCACACAGAATAACATATACAAAACTTATTCTTAAAATGTTCTGTAGATTTAATTTTTAGAATTGTATCTTTGGTGGTTTATCAAAGATGAGTCTTAATTGATAACTCAAAAGCCAGTGAGCTTCTCAATTCTTAGGAATGTTCTCAAACTATACGTCAATGCACTAAGCTCTGAGTTTCAATGCTGTTCGTATGTGGGGTTATAGAAACATTTGAACTGTGATAAACGAGCACTAGATTAAAACAGCAACAAGAGCTGAAAAACATGGATGTTTCATTCATCCAAATTCCTATGAGATGCTCCATTTCTCCAACGAACCTGGCTTCACACACTCCTGTTAGGGGAGCTGACATACCTGACAGAGTAAGAAATCCTCTTAGAAGTTGCAATTATGGAAGGAATTGCCTGGTTCGTTTTTGGAAGGAAATGTATCCCCTTGAGCTTCTCATACCACAAACACAAGGTCCTCCCTGGAAGCCTGGGGTTGCAAGGTGGGAGCATCTGGAAGTCATTGCCGAGCAACTGCACAGCTTCCCTGTGTAAACATTGCCTTTCTTTGCTTTATCTTTTTCTCTGCTCTTCCATTCAGAATGCTAGCGAGAAATCTGATTTTGATGATCAAAAATATTTAGTGGACAAATGCATTTCACAATTTTCTTCCACCAAAGCATGACCGAATAAACCCCTGAATGGAATACGTGTTATCTGACTAGTGGGGAGGATTTCCTTCTGCAGTAGCTATCACACATTGAAGAAGATGTTTCCAGCACAATAGATGACACCAAGTTCAGTCAAGCCTAAGGGAAATGAGGCCATATATTTATCCTTGTGGCCTCAGCACTTAAGGAAATTATTCAATTCACAGTGCACTGTCATGTGGTGGTTTTCTTTTTGAGGAAAAACATATGCACGTCCAAAGAAATACCAAGGTTTTCCAACTGCTGTCACTTGACAAAGACCTATTGTGTTTTGAAATGACTGCTTATATTTTACCTTCAGTCATACTCTTTTGGGGTTGGGGAATCTGTGTTTGGTTTGATCAGATAATCTGTTCTGCATTTTAAACTTTGTTCATATTCACAACCAGAAGGTGTTTATGTTTTTGGTAAAATGTAAAATGTAAGATGACTGCTTTCATTAAAATATCACTTAATGCAGTCTGGAGAGATGGCTTAGTGGTTAAGAGCACTGACTGCTCTTCCTGAATTCTGAGTTCTGAGTTCCTGAGGTCCTCAGTTCAATTCCCAGCATGGTGGCTCACAACCATCTATAATGGGATTCTATGTCCTCTTCTGATGTGACTAAAGACAGGGACAGTGTGCTCATATACATAATATATTTTTTTAAAAATTACTTAGTATTTAGTAACAACTATACATGTATCATTTCACTGAAAATATAAAGATATTATGAATAGATCTGATTATTTTAATTGTGGATGAAATTACAATAATTATTAGACACAAAATAAAGATGATTGGATCCTCTAAGTGTTTTATGCATATTAATGTATTAATATTTAAATAACCTTATAAATATGTATTTGTTTACTTTTGTCAATGTGAGAAACTGAAATACAGATAAGTTAAGGCACCTGTACAAGCTTACCTACTAAGTGAATGTCAGAGATGGGAAATTTTTCAAATGTGGTCTATCAGATTGTATTATATTTCAACAATTTTCATGGTGGAAAGTCAACAACTTGAGACTCTTAGACTCAACTTTCAATTTTCCCAACATTATTTAATTTGTTAAATTTCAAACATTAAAAATGGTTAGAATTTGGAATTGAACAGCTAACTGAAATAATTTTCCCTAAAGTTTGTGGAGAAATTTTAGAGCTAAAATATAATCTGGATTGATTGACTTAAGTACATGTAGAATATGCAGCACAATGTGTAGGGAATATAAGATTTTCTCAGCAGCAAATAGAAACTTCACCAAAATCAATCACACAGTAGGGCCTAAGTCAAGTCTCAACAAATACAGGTAAGAGAAAGTGAGATAAGTAAGAGGGAAGAAGAGAGGTAATAAGAGTTTCTTGTCTTCTTTTTTCCTTTTTTTAAGTTAGATATATTTCTTTACTTGCATTTCAAATGTTATTTCCTTTCCTGGTTTCCTGTCCATAAGCTCCCATCCCCTCTCTGTCCTCCATACAGTTATTCCTCCCATCCATCCCCCTTACTACCTCCCCATATTCCCCTGCACTGGGGGTTCAACCTTGGCAGGACCAAGGTCTTCCCCTTCCACTGGTGCCCCAACAAGGCTATTCTCTGCTACCTATGGAGTTGGAGCCCTGGGTCAGTTCATGTGTAGTCTTTCTGTAGTGGTTTAGTCCCTGGAAACTCTGGTTGGTTGGCATTGTTCTTATGGGGTTGCAAGCTCCTTCAACTCTTTCGATCCTTCCTCTAATTCCCCCCAAGGGGATCCTGCTCTCAGTTCAGTGGTTTGCTGCTAGCATTGACTTCTGTGTTGGACATGCTCTGGATGTGTCTCTCAGGAGAGATCTATATCCGGTCCCTCTCAGCATGCATTGTTTAGCTTCATCAATCTTATCTAGTTTTGGTGGCTCTATATATATGGGCCACATGTGGGGCAGGCTCTGAATGGCTGTTCCTTCAGTCGCTGCTCTAAACTTTGTTTCCATATCCTTTCCTATGGATATTTTTCCCCTTTTAAGAAGGAGTGGGAGCTTCTGCTTCTTGAGTTTCCTGTGGTCTGTGGATTGCATCTTGGGTAATTTGAGCTTTTGGGCTAATATTCATTTATCAGTGAGTGCATACCAAGTGTGTTTTTCTGTGACTGAGTTAACTCACTCAGGATGATATTTTCTAATTCATTCCATTTGCCTGTGAATTTCATGAAGTCATTGTTTTTGATAGCTGAGTAGTAATCCATTGTGTAGATGTACCATATTTTTTTTAATCCACTCCTCTGTGGAAGGGCATCTGGGTTCTTTCCAGCTTCTGGCTATTATAAATAAGGCTGCTATGAACATAGTGGGGCATGTATCTTTGTTGAGTTTCTTGTCTTCTATCATACCGTAATCCAATAAAACTATAAATCAACAGTAAAATAAACTATAAAAAGCACAAAATTGCATGGAGTTTAAATAACAAATTTTTGAGTGGACATTGGTTCATCTAATAAATCACAGAGAAATTATAACTTTATTAGAGACATGAATATAAAAATTCATTCTATGGGAACCTCTGAGATCCAGGAAAGGAAGTTCTAAGAGGAAAGCTTACAGCAATAAGAGCTAATGATAATCTGGGATTATCAAATAAACAACATAATGATGTAATAAAAGGATTTCAAAGACAACAAAAAACTAATTTCAAAAACATTTGATATAAAACATAACAAAGATTAGGGATAACTTTAAGAATGAAAGAGTGATATATGAAAGCAACCAATCCATTAGTTGTTTCCTTGAAAAATAATAATGTAAACAAACTCTTAGGTAATCTAACAAAAGAAAGAGGGAGATTGAAATTAGTAAGTTATAGGCAAAAGAATGCAACTACAACTAATTCCAATGAAATTTAGAGCACCATTAGAAATTACTATGAAGGCTCATACAATGAAAATATGGGTAAGGCAGACGATATACAAGAATTTCTAGAAGCATATTATCCTCCCAAATTAATTTATGAAGATATAAATAACTTAAACAGACAGAGTCATTCGGAGCAATAAATCTGTCTCTGAAAGCCTCCACCCGAATAAAAGGCATTGCTGCGAATTCTATCAAACTTTAAAGGAAGACCTCATTCCAATTCTTTCCAACTTATTTTATAACATAGAAAGTGAAAGAATACTACCAAATTCATTCTATGAAGGCATTATCACCTTAATGCCAAAACCAGAGAAAGAGTTCACACAAGAGGGAAAAAGATGGAGAGAGAAAAGAAAACTATAGACCAGCTCCTGTTGCTGTTTTAATCTAGTTCTCCTTTATCAACATTCAAATGGTTTCTATAACCCCACATACTGACATATATTCTAGGACTTATTAATAAATAAATGTCTGATGCTCTAGATAGAGAGCATAACATATATATGGTAATATTTTGGTCTACAGGATACTCAGATTTTCTTAATGTAGGCTCCACAGGAATTTTGGGTTAATTTCCTGGCATGAGAGATTAGAAAAGTATAAACAAGATCATACGGTATTGTTTAGCTTACTTCTTTTTAAAAAATTGTTTTAATTTTTATAATGGTGTGATTTTGAGTCTTGTGGTTATATTATTTCTCTGGGACAGAGTACAAGATACAAGCTTTTCTGGTTGCAGACTAATGAACACTGTAGTTTGGGAGAATGGTTTTGTCTTTGTGTTTTGAAAAAGGGTCGTTAGGCTTTGGATACTTTCCAGAGTTATACTGATTAGAGTTGATAAAGGTATACCTCCCTGAAAAACCAAATTCAAGAGAATCATAAAAAAAGATATCTTGATATCAAAATTTTGTTTTGAGATTTATAGATTACAGAATGTACAGCTTGGTGAAACTCATCATCAGAATGCTGAACTGGCCTTCCTGGATTCCTGATCTCAAGGACTTTCAGGCGGGTCCAGTCAAGACACACAACTTCCTCATTTTCCCTACCTCCCTCCCTCCCTCCCCCACTCACAAGGATATCTCAAAGCCCACATACATCTTAAAGAAGTTATTGAAGACCTAGATTCCCTAAACTTTGGGAAGATAAAAGTGGTTATTCTAAGGTGGTCTTTCTAGAGAACTTAGAAATGGTCATAATTTAACAGGGAGGAATTAGCTAGAATTGATTATAGTCATAATTTCATTTGGTAATAATCCTTGTTACTAAGCTAAAGCTATAATCTTTATATTGGTATAGAATTTATTTGATACAAGTTAAGATTTTCATTGACATAAATTTCCTCTCTTGTTACAAAAATTTTAAGAGTACAAGGTTTGGACACAGTCATTCTATTAATGCCATTACAAACTAATCTGAGATGATTAAACATGTGAATTAAGGGCCAGATAGGAAATTCATGGCTGTTTATTGTTAGGGTGCTTTGAAAATAATTTATTAAGATTACTTACATGGTTAGATGGTTTCCAAAAACATCAGAAATCCACAAAATGTGACATTTAATGTTATTTATCTTTGTTAAGTCATACCTGCTCCTAACTGTTCCCCTTTGGTAGACTCAAAGAAGAAATTGAATATTTCCACCTCCAGATGAGGTAATATATTGTGGCAAGACAGCCAGGAGGCAAGAATTGCCTCAATTTACCTACAGACTACTCTCCAGCAGAGGACACATTGCAGAATAGTCAACTGATAATCTCTGCCAAGTCAGAACGATCAGTCCTTCAACATTCTGGATTTCAAATGTCTGTCAGATGATCCTAGGCCAGAAGGCTGAAGACTTGCTCTCATATGTTACTAACAGAGGACTTTACAATTAGAAAATTGACTCTATAGTCTGTCGCAGTTCTAGAAGCTGTGTTAGGCTTCCTATATTTACAGATATATTGGTCATTCTCAGATTTCTGATGGGCTTGAAACTACTTATAGTCTCACAGCCTACCCAGGCTGTCTAACTTTGAGAATACATATTTAATTGGATAGTTATCAGATAGTATACAAGCTAGCCAGGACATAACAGATTTTTAAGCCTTTCTTAAGCTGAAATAGGTAACTAAATGTTCTGTTTAACTGATAAAATGTTGGGGTGGGTGTTAGGTGTGTTTCATGCTTTATAAATTACAAAATGATAATAGCTATGCTCAGCTTACATTTGAGAGAAAAAAATTTAATTAGACAGAAAGAGTGAACTGTAGGTTGATGTCTCTATGCAGGAAGGTGCGTACAGGACAGAACAAGGCCTGTCATTGGACAAGAAGGAAAGATGAGTGGGAGAAAAGTTTTAGAAAGGGGAGAGGGAGCCGGAGCAAGGAAGAGGAACTGGGAAAACATAACAGCACCTGTTAAGATTCTTCTCTGTGCATAGATACAGGTTGATATGAATATTTTAAGGGGTGGGTGTGTACAGGATTTTGTGCTGTCCAGGTGGGCAAATTATATCTTATTAATTGGATCAGAGGCTATTGTGTGGTGTGTTCTTTCTTGTGGCGACTTCAGTCCATAGGAAGAGAGCCACTAGATAGGCAGTCTCTGTATGAAATTGGCATGGCAGCAACCTGTCTTGGGAACTAGATGGGTAGAGAGATTGCTGCTGGGTTCAGAGAGTAGCAGTGTGAGATGGAATGAAGCTTAGTGGGTGAGAAGCTTTGCTGACTGAGATGAAAACATCTCACGGATGCCATGTGGTCCTATGGTGCCAGCACTAACATAGAATGAAAGGTTACCAGTTTTTATTTTTTACCACAACAATCTTCTTTTATATTTTATTATTACACCTTAGGAATGTTTGTTTTCTAATAAGATACGGTAGGGGGTGGATCCAAATAAAAAGGGAACTGGAAGGAACTGGGAGGAATAGAGGCAGAGAACACTGTAATCAGAATATATTACATGAGGAATGAAAAACTATTTTCAACCAAAAAAAAATACAAAAATAAATACACACAAAAGGAAAACGTTACTGGACTCAAGTTACGATATAAAGCCATAATGACAAAAACCTTGGTATTAGCATAAAGCAGACTGGAAGACCAATAGAACACAATAGAGAATCCAGAAATAAAATGGTAAACCTATAACGACTTATTTTTTTATTAATTGGTTATTTTATTTATTTACATTTCAAATGTTGTTCCCTTCCTGGTTTTCCCCCTCAATCCCCTCATCCCATCCTCTCTCTCCTTTGCTTCTAAGAGGGTGCTCCCCTCCCCACCCACCCAAGTCTGCTTCTCCCATCTAGCATCCCACTATGCTTGGGCAAAAAGCCTCTACAGGACTCCCCTTCCACTAATGTCAGATAAGGTAATCCTCTGCTACATATGTAGCTGGAGTCATGGATCCATCCATGTACATTCATTGTTTGGTGGTTTAGTACCTGGGAGCTCTGGGGTCTCCAGTTAGTTGATACTGCTCTTCTTCCCGTGGGGTGCAAAAACCATTTCAGCTCCTTCAGTCCTTGCCCTAACTCTTCCACTGGGGTCCCCAGGCTCAGTCCGATAGTTGGCTGTGAGTATCTGCATCTGTATTGGTCAGGTGCTGGCAAAGTCTCTCAGTGGGCACCCATACCAGGCTCCTGTCTGTGAGTACTTCTTGGCATCAGCTATAACGCTGGGTTTGGTGTCTGCAAATAGGATGAATACAAAGTGGGACAGTCTCTGGATGGCCTTTTCTTCAGTCTCTGCTCCGTTTTTTGTCCCCGTACTTCCTTTACCGAGGAACAATTCTGGGTTAAAATTTTTGAGATGGCCCCCTCCCTCAACCAGGGGCCATGCCTATCTACTGGAGTTGGTCTTTTCAAATTCTATCTCCCCTTTGTTGGGAATTTCGGTTAATGGCATCCCCATTGGGTTCTGTAAACCTCTCACTTCTCTGGCATCTGGGACTTTCTAGTGATCCCTCTACCTCCACCCCTTCCCTACCCCTCATTGTTACATATTTCAATTCATTCTCCTGACCCTCTGGACTTCTATCCTGACTCTTCCATACCTAATCCTGATCATCTCTCCTCCCCACCCCCCAGATCCCTTCCTCACTCTACCTCCAGTGATTACTTTGTTCCCCCTTCTAAGTAGGATTGAAGCATCCATACTTTGGTCTTCCTTTTTGTTAAGATTCATATGGTCTATGAGTTGTATCATGGGTATTCTGAGCTTTTGGGCTAATAGTCACTTCTCAGTAAATACATACCATGTGTGTTCTTTTGTGTTTGGCTTACCTCACTCAGTATGAACTTTTATAATTCCATCTATTTGCCTGCAAAACTCATGGAGTCATCATTTTTAATAGGTGAGTAGTTTGGGGTATGTTGATTTTGTTATGTTTAGGTATGAGTCTTGAATTCCTGATCTTTCCAAGACTTTTAATATGAAGGGGTGTTATATTTTGTCAAAGGCATTTTCAGCATCTAATTAGATGACCATGTGGGGTTTTTGTTTTTTAGTTTGTTTATATAGTGTATTATGTTGATGGATTTCTGTATATTGAACCATTCCTGTAACCCTGGGATGAAGTCTACTTGGTCATGATGAATGATTATTTTGATGTGTTCTTAGATGCATTTTGTGGGAATTTTAGTGAGTATTTTTGCATATATATTCATAAGGGAAATTGGTCTGAAGTTTTCTTTCTTTGTTGGGACTTTATGTGGTTTAGGTGTCAGCTTAACTGTGGATTCATAGGCTGAATTAGGCAGTGTTCCTTCTGTTTCTATTTTGTGTAATAGGATGAGAAGTATTGGCATTGGGTCTTTGAAAGGCTGATAGAATTCTGCACTGAAACCATCGGTTCCTGGATTTGTTTTTTGTTTTTTTTTCTGTTTTTGTTTGTTTGTTTGTTTGTTTTGTGGGGTTTTTTTTGGGTTTTGTTTTGTTTTGTTTTGTTTTGTTTTGGTTGGGAGACTTTTCTTCTATTTCCATATGTGGTATGGTCCTGTTTAGATAGTTTATCTGATCCTTATTTGACTTTGATATCTGATGTCTGTCTAGAAAATCCTCCATTTCATCTAGATTTCCAGTTTTGTTGAGTATAGGTTTTTGTAGTAGGATCTGATGATTTTTTTGAATTTCCTCAATTTCTGTTGTTATGTATCCCTTTTCATTTCTGATTTTGTTAATATGGATAGTGTCTCTGTGCCCTCTAGTTAGTTTGGATAAAGGTTTATATATTTTGTCTATTTTCCCAAACAACCAGTCCCTGGTGTTGTTGATTCTTTGTATAGTTCTCTTTGTTTCTACTTAGTTGATTTCAGCCCTGAGTTTGATTATTTCCTGCTGTCTACTCCTCTCGGGCTATTTGCTTCTTTTTGTTCTAGAGCTTTCAGAAGTGCTGTTAAGCTGCTAGTGCAGTATCTGTCCATTTCTCTATGAAGGAACTCAGAGCTATTAGTCTTTCTCTTAGCCCTGATTTTACTCTGTCCCATAAATTTGGGTATCTCGTACCTTCATTTTCATTAAATTCTAGAAAGTCTTTAATTTCTTTATTTCTTCCCAAGTTACCATTGAATAGAGTTGTTCAGCTTCTTCTATGTGTATGTGGGCTTCATGCTGTTTTGATGCATGGGATTATTTCGATCTTCTTCTATCTGTTGAGGCATGATTATGTGGTCAGTTTCAGAGAAGGTATCATGAGGTGCTTAGGAGAAGGTATATACTTTTGTTTTAGTGTGAAATGTTCTATAGATATCTCTTCAATCCATTTGGATCATAACTTCTGTTCACTTCACGGTGTCTCTGTTTAGTTCCTGTTTCCATGATCTGTCCATTGTGGAGGGGGTGTTGAAGTCTTCCACTATTATTTTGTGAGATGCAACTTGTGCTTTGGGCTTTAGTAAAGTTTCTTTTATGAATGTGGGTGCCCTGGCATTTGGAGCATAGATATTCAAAATTGAGAGTTCTTCTTGGTGGATTTTTTTTTCCTTACGATGAGTATGAAGTGTCCTGCCTTATCTTTCTAGATAATTTTTGGTTGAAAGTTAATTTTATTGATGTTAGAATGGCTACTCCAGCTTGTTTCTTGGGACTATTTGCTTGAAAACTTTTTTCCCAGCTTTTTACTTTGAGGAAGTATTTGTCTTTGTCACTGAGGTGCATTTCCTGTATGCAGCAAAATGCTGGGTCCTGTTTACGTATTTAGTCTTTTAGTCTATGTCTTTTTATTGGGGAATTGAGCCCATTGATGTTGAGAGATATTAAGTACAAATGATTATTGTTTCCTATTATTTTCGTTGTTAGAGGTGGACTTATGTTTGTGTGCCTATCTTCTTTTGGTTTAGTTGAAAGAAGATTACTTTCTTGCTTTTTCTAGGGTGTAGTTTCCCTTCTTGTGTTGAATTTGTGGAAATACATTGTATAAATTTGAATTTGTTATGCTATTTTGGTTTCTCCATGTATGGTAATGGAGAGTTTTGCTAGATATAGTAGCCTGAACTGGCATTTGTGTTCTCTTAGGGTCTGTATACAATCTGGCCAGGATCTTCTAGATTTCATAGTCTTTGGTGAGAAGTTGGGTTTAATTCTGATAGTTCTGCCCTTATATATTACTTGACCTTTTTCTCTAAGTGCTTTCAATATTCTTTTGTTGTTTATTGCTTTTTATGTCTTGATTATCACATAAAAGGAGAAATTTCTTTTCTAGTACCTTCTATTTGGAGTTCTGAAGGCTTCTTGTATGTTTGTGGGCATCTCTTTCTTTAGGTTAGGGAAGTTTTCTTCTGCAATTTTGAAGATATTTACTGGCCCTTTAAGTTGGGAACCTTCATTCTCTCCTGTTCCTATTATCCTTATGTTTGACCTTCTCATTGTCTCTTGGATTTCCTGAATGTTTTCTGTTAGGAACTTTTTGCTTTTGCATTTTCTTTGACTGTTTAGTCAATGTTTTCTATGGAATCTTCTGCACCTGAGATTCTCTCTTCTATCTCTTGTATTCTGTTGGTGATGCTTGTAAATATGACTCCTAATCTCTTTCCTAGGTTTCTTATCTCCAGAGTTGTCTCCTTTTGTGATTTCTTTATTGTTTCTATTTCCATTTTTAGATCCTGGATGGTTTTGTTCAATTCCTTCACCTGTTTTGTTGTGTTTTCCTATAATTCTGTAAGGGATTTTTGTGTTTCCTCTTTATGGGCTTCTTCCTGTTTACTGTGTTGTCCTGTAATTTTTTAAGGGAGTTAATTTTGTCTTTCTTAAAGTCATCTAACATCATCATGAGATGTGATTTTAAATCAGAATCTTGTTTTTCCAATGTTTTGGACTATACTGTGCTTGCTGTGGTGGGAGAACTGGGTTCTGAAGATGCTAAATGGCCTTGGTTTTTGTTGCTTATATTCTTGCACTTGCCTATTGCTACCTGGTTATCTCTGGTATTAGCTGGTCTTGCTGTCTTTGACAGTGGCTTGACCCTCCTGTAATCCTGTTTGTCAGCACTTTTGGAAGACCAGCTGTCTCCTAGTGGGATTTGGGCACAGAGAGCTGTGGCACAGAGCCAGCTACAGGTGCACACAGAAACCAGAAGAACAAGAACAGGTCCCAGACTGCTCCTTGACTACAAAGTCCCAAGGGCTCCAGTCAGGTCCCTTGGAGCAATAGTGGCAGTCTTACCCATACTCTCAGTGTGTCAGCACTCCTGAAAGACTACCTCTCTCCCAGTGGGATCCAAGCACAGAGCGATGTGGTTCAGGGTCAGGTCCAGGCACAGAAAGAAACTGAAAGGATCCTGTCCCCTTTATTTTATTTATTTAAATTTCAAATGTTATCCCCCTCCCCCGGTTTTCCCTCTGTAAACCCCCTACCTCATTCCCCTCCTTCTGCCTCTATGAGGAAGCTCACCCACCCACCCATCCACCCACTCACTCACTCCTGCCTCACCACCCTAGCATTTCCCTATGCTGTGCATCTAGTCTCCACAGGACAAAGTGCCTCCCCCCCCTTTGATGTTAGATAATGCAATCTTCTGCTATATATGCGACTGGAGCCATGGGTCCCTCCATGTAGATGGCATTAGCTGAAATACCCAAGGAAGGAAGGAGAGAACCTGCAGAGACCACATCCAGAGGTTTGGCACCGCCCCTGGTTGAGGGATTGGCCCCCACCCATTTCAAACTATTAACACAGAATTGTTCCTGTCTAAAGGAAATTCTGGGACACAGAGTAGAATAGAGACTGAGGGAAAGGCCAGCCAGAGACTGCCCCACCTAGGGATCCATCTTATCTGCAGACACTAAACTCAGACACTATTGCTGATGTCAAGAAGTGCTTGCTGACAGGAGCCTGGGCTGTCCCTTGAGAAGCTCTGCCAGAACCTGACCAATACAGATTCAGATGCTCATAGTCTACCATCAGCATGGGGATCCCAATGGGGGAGTTAGGTGAAGGACTGAAGGAGCAGAAGGGGTTTGCAATCCCATAGGAAGAACAACATCAACCAACCAGATCCCCCAGAGCTCCCAGGGACTAAAGAACAAAAGATTTCTAATTACTGCATAGCATTGAATTGTGGGATAAACTATAACATTTTGCCCATTAATTTTTAATGGTCATTTGGTGACTTTCAGTCTTTATAAATAATGCTGTGATTATTGTAAAACTTATTGTTTTGAACATGTACATATATGTTCTCTTTGGGTACATACCTATCAGTGGAATTGTCTTCTCAATACAGTTGAATCAATTTTAGCATCTTGAGAGTTTGTGTATTTTAGATTTGTTGCAATGCTGTTACAGTGAGGCTCAGAAGAAGCATGTTACTTGCATGGCGAGGCCTTGAGAAGTGGGGAAAAGTACACAGAAGCCACACTTTTCTGACTTTAGCTGTTGTGTGCTGCCAATGTAACCTCATCTATCCCCATCTCTGGAAACACTCCTGTGACTATCAAGCCATTTGAAGGTCACTTGTCCTTGTCAACCTTGCAGGGTCTGAAGAAAAAGTTGAAGTTGTGACTATCAATTCTCTCCTTAGAATCTCACAGCTGGAAACTATTATGAGAACTTTCTTGCTAAGTTGTGAACAAGGGCCTTCTCACCCCAGGCCCTTACACAAGACCACAGGAATTATTTGACCTAAATCTAGCTTGGTGAAGCAATGGAGTTCACTATGGTTTCTAACAGGTGCATGGGTGACAATTATATCACTGAAAACCCACCTATACATGGATGATGACACATTATAGGTGTGTTCCTGGAGCAGTTTTTTGCCAGAATTGCAGATGGCCCCATCATACAGTTTATTTTCTCCTGGAAATTGTCTGTATAGGGACTGGCTTGCTGACCATATTTCGTAGTTTCCTGTGTCTCATGATGCCTCTCCTGCACCAGGGAATAATGACAAAGAAGTAAACCTCTACCCAGAAGGAGCAAGAAGTGATTTCTTTCCTGTCCTGGTGATTGAGTCTGAGTTATATAAACTTGAAACTTCCCAGTTGGCTTTATCCATTGTTTCTGAGAGAGAATAAGTAAGTAGAGAAAGGAGAAAGGAGAGGGGGAGGGGAGGAGAAGAGGGAGGTGGGGAGGGTGTAGATGGGGAGGGAAAGGGGAATGAAATGGGAGGGGAGAGGGGGAGAGGGGGAGAGGGAGAGGGAGAGGGAGAGGGGGAGGGGGGAGGGGAGAGGGAGAGGGAGAGGGAGGGAGAGGGAGAGGGGAGAGGGAGAGGGAGGGGAGGGGAGAGGGAGGGGGGGAGAGGGAGAGGGAGGGGAGAAAGAATCTGAGTGTGAGAAAACAAAGGGAGCTTCCTAATTACCTTGAGCCTCTGGTTACAGATGTTCCTGTGACAAGGGTGCTTCTATCCCATAGGCTTTATGGATCATCTCTAATTATTGTAATAACTTATTCTTTGCCTAAGCTATGGCAATTGAGTTCTGCTCCTTACAGTCAAGGAATGTAAGCATACACAATATGCGCAGATGTGCACAGCCAGGGATCCTCTCAAATGTTATGTAACTACTTCGTGCCCTTCAGTTGCTGGGGTCTAGAAAACTCTAGGTTGCAGGCCGTTAAAGAGTATAAAACCAGAAAACAGAGCTTGTTGCCACATCCACACTGTTAAGAATGAACAAATTAATGCTCAGTTGTTTTCAATCATATTTGAGACAAAGGAATTTCTTTCAGGAATCCTCACAGAAGGGACTCTGTAGTGAACTAAAAACAAACATGCTGCCAAGCAAACAATTTATTAGTCCTCACTTGGGTTTCCCCAGCTGGGACCTGGGCTTTATGTGGGTTCTTAGGAGGATCAAAGTAAACAAGCAGAGATTTCCTTCTACTGGGTCCAAGCCTTACTTCAGCATAAGAAATACTAATAATCATAATACAAATGTAAGTTGTAGAAATCAAATCTCTCAGGAAATTTACTGGTCTCTGTGTTCCTTAAAGTCATTAGTCACCTTGACCACACAAAAAGCTTTGAGTCAGAATTCTCCAACAAGGTCATAGAATCTACATGAATAGGACAAATAAGATTGGCTGCTTAAAATGAAACCTTGCTTAGGAGGACTGGGGGAGACTTTATCTGGCTTTTGCCAGAGATAATGATTTATTTAGGGAATCTGGATGAAGGTTTAGTACTCATAGAGTTTTCTACAGAAAGCCAGATAGTTAGTATTTTAATATTTAGTCTTTTTAATGAAGAGAAAATTATAAGCAATTATAATTTTAACCTGAATTACAGCCTGGATGATTTTCTCACTTTATCCCATGAAAGTTAGTTTCTTTTTTTCCTCTTGTTCCCTTGCTTATCCACCTATCATAAAGTACAAGATGGTTATCTTAAAAGAGAAATTATTTAGAAAAGTATAAACTTAGGAGTTTAATGTTCCCCATCCACTGTAATCACGTTGATCTTCACCTTTTAAAGCAAAACAAAGTCATCAGCTCTTGTGTTATGTTGTAAACAACTAACGCCTTTATTAGTACATAGGTGTGATCAATGATTGACTTTATAAAATGACATAGCTACACATCTGCAGAAGAAATATGGCAAAACAGTGTGCACTACACACACCTAATCTTACAAAAAAAGATAAATAAATATGTGTGTTTGAGCTCCTAGCAATATTTCATATGTTTGAAATTTCATTCTATATTGGAGGCTTAATATTGCTACGAAGTCTTACAAGTTTTGTATAGTTTGATTTTATTCACATATTTTAAATGTAGCAATAATGCAACACAATGTATGTTTGGGAAAACATAAGAGAATATACCCTGACTTTTTTCAAGTCTTGTCTACTTCTCAGTGATTTTGTAATAGCAGATATAGTTGGGTTAGAAATCTTGGCTCACATCAGGACAAACTGCACCAGGCCAACACAGTTCCATGTGGAAAAGTTTAATAAAAGGATGAGACAAGGGAGAAGGACGAGAGAGAGAGAGAGAGAGAGAGAGAGAGAGAGAGAGAGAGAGAGAGAGAGAGAGAGAGGAGAGAGAGAGAGGAGAGAGGAGAGGAGAGGAGAGAGGAGAGGAGAGGGGAGAGGAGAGGGGAGAGAGAGGAGAGAGGAGAGAGGAGAGGAGAGAGGAGAGGAGAGAGGAGAGAGGAGAGGGAGGGAGGAAGGGGAGGGAGGGGAGGGGGAGAGGGGAGAGGGAGCAGAGGGGAGAGGGAGAGGAGGGGAGAGTGAGAAGAAAAGAGAAGGGAGGAGGAAGAAGAGGAGGAAAGAAGGAGAAGGAGAAGGAGGAGGAGAAGGAGAAGGAGAAGGAGAAGGAGAAGGAGAGGAGGAGGAAGAGGGAGGGGAGGGGGGGGGAAGAGGAGGAGAGGAGGAGAGGAGGAGGGGAGGAGAGGAGAAGATGAGGAGAGGCCAGCCATGAGCATGTGGAGAGAAGGGGGAAGGGGAATGATGAGAGAGGGGACAAAGGGGAAAGGGGGTAAGAGTAAGAGAGCAAAAGCAAGAGAAAGAGCAAGAGAGAGAGAGAGAGAGAGAGAGAGGAGGGGTCAAGCAGCCCCTTTTATAGTGTCAGGGGTGGAGCTTAGACAGAACGATGACAGATATTATGCTTAAGTTTAAAATTACTGTGTGAAAGAGAAGTATAAAACAAAAATGCTTCTAACCTGTAATCCTCACTTGCCCAAGGACAGATAGCTTCCTGCACTGCTGGGGACTGTTCTTGTAATGGCCTGGTTTTGTATGAACTGTAAGTTTTTACTTCTGTAAACCCAGTTGATTGCCCCTGACTGCATATAAGTTAGATGTGTGTCTGATCACACAAAAGCAGGAAGTATGTCAAGATGCAACCTTATTCCTGATTGTATAAAGGAGGGAAGTATGTAGCCTTGGAAGGTTGCCTTTATAAGACCCTGACTAACATAATTTGGAGTTGGATCTTAAAGAGTGTTCATGGGTTCAGTACCATGAGTATCCTATGTCAGTATGTGAATAAAACCTCTTCACTGTTAAAATGTATTCACGGTCAAACTGGTGAATCTCTGAATGACTCTAGAACCATAACTATTTGCTTCTTATGATGCTTTAATTTGTAATTGCTTTTCTGTGACCCTATCAATGGTCTGGGGAAGGTGTGCTGTGAACATTTGCTATTGATACTCATTCATCAAATGCCTGTTGATGTCTTAGCTGATGAAGACAGGAATAAATTAACTGTCAGAAATATTCTTTTAGATAATTAAACTTTAACCTGGATTTCCTATGATAGATTCTTACAACATCTCTAGCACCATCTATTTTCTGAAATAAAGGATTTCTAGTAAATGCTTAAATGGTAGAGATCATCCTAGCTCTCTACTGCTCTACCAGAAAACCAATCTTTTTTGTGGCAGATTCTAAGATTCCTGAATGTGAAACCCTTACCACCATCAGAGAAGACAGAAGTTAAACAACTCCTGAACAAGGAACACTTTTTTCTTTGAATAGGCCCCAGGCAAGTTCTTTCAGTATCTGTATTTCCTTTAAGGAAAAGGTGAAAGGTCAACAAATAACGTTCTCACAAGTTGACAATGTCCTTTTCATTGTCCCTAACTATTAAGGTGCCCAATCTCAAGGACAAGTACTGGGTTCTCAGTGTCTGAGTGTGATTTGTTTGTTGTTACTATTTTGAAGCTCACTTAATAAATTCTGATATATATATATATATATATATATATATATGTGTGTGTGTGTGTGTAATGAATACGTATATAATATATAAATATATAACATATATATGTAAGGTAAATTCAACCATAAAATATCATACACACACACACACACACACACACACACACACACACACATTCATCCTCTTGATTCTGTTCCTCCTGAGGATTCTGGCTAAAAGAGTATTATTTCTATACTCTCTACAGTGAGAAAGAATTGGGAAGCCAACTCTAATATGATTCCAGTAGCAGAGAATACCTAGAAATATTTACTTCTATTATAACATTGGACACAAAGATGTATGACATAGGACACTGGGGTTAAAATTACACAACATGGAAAAATAGAGTCTAGAGGATGTTGTCATTTGTTTTAGCTATAAGCCTCATAACAGATATTTCTCCACTAGTCCCCCAATGTTTTAGAATACTATGTATCAATTGTGTCTCCTTAAAATCCCTAGACTAATGTCTTAATTTCCAATATGACAATATTTGGGGATAAATTTTATTAAGGTAATTAAGATAAAAAACAAAACAGTGATACTGCTTTCCTTCTCAAAAGGGGAAGAGACACCAAGGATGCCTGTGCACACAGAAAATGCCGTGTGAAAACAGCTAGAAGAGGCAACCTCATCTGTAGATCTAGGAGTTCTTAGGAGAAGCCAGACCTGCCAACACCTTGATCTGGAATTTCCAACTTTGAGCACTATGATGAGACCAATTTCTGTGATTTAAACCCCCCAGTCTGTGGTTTTGTTATGGTAGTCAATCTGTGGCAATTACTAGGGGCTAACCATATATAAACTACATACTTAAGTGCATACTTGGGCATTTGAAATGCCTTGTGTCATATAAGCACCTTCACATCTGTAATATAAAGAGAATTTATAGGATGACATGTAAATATATCATAAATATGACATAAGAATTCTTGAGCCATTGTGGTGAAAACAATGTAAGGTAAATACAACCATAATTGGGCAGTATTTGCTCACATGTGTAATTCATAACTACTCAAGATGCATATGGTTAGATACTCACTTTATTTCAAGGACACAACGAATAAAGATCTCCAGACTGTTTGTCCTTACTTTCTATATTTTTATTGCTAGCCCATGGCAAAATGAGACGACATCAAATTAAATGTTATAACTTGGAAACAAAACCCAAGGGAAATAAATCTTGACACATCATACTTTAAAATGCAAAGCATAGCAAAATCAAGCCATTATAGGGATAAAATCTGACTTATGTGAATTTCTGTGTGATGTTACTAGGGATCCAGAAATCAGTTTGGTTGTGGTTTCTTTTCAATAAACCAGACTCATGACTACATATGTGTACTTATTATGTTTTCGCTGTACTGATCCTGTTTTTATCCTATCTTGATAAAAAAAGAAAGATAGTTTAGGCCCAGTGTTTTGTTAGTTCTTACTAATTAAGTTGCTTTCCAAAACCAAACCACCAAAGTAAGGAGGAAGCCAGGATGTGAATCTTTAACTCTGAAAAAAATTTTAATAAATTATAACTATATATAGAATGTGTTTTAAAATTAATAGATTCTGCCCAAGGTGCTTGCTTAGTCAAAGATTGCATATTAATTTTATCTTGTAAGAGGTAGCTAGAGGGCTGCCTACCTTAATTGTGCAGAGAACAAGTTTTGCCCACGTGTGCTTTCTGTTTTCCTTCAGTAAATACATCGAATTGAGGGACATATGCAGTAGTTCCCCCTAGAGCAATTGGGAAGTTGAAGGTAGATAAAATGTAGTCACAACTCTTCCGCAAAAACCCAGTCAACATTGACTTGGGACTGGCTTCTCTCCATCTATCGGACAGAAGCATAAGAGTAAAAGGCAACTCCAAGAAGCCTATACACTACAGAATCTATGCTTAGGGTAGAAGCAGGCAGAATCCCAGCTTCTTTGAGGGTGATTCTGATTATAACTTCTAACAAGAGCAAGACCACTTCTATAGTGTATACTGGATATAGGACCATATGTATTTCTATATGCCTTATTATTTTCACTACTTCACACCTTCAAGGATTTCCATCCGTCCACTGGGTCTGAGGTCTTGACTTCAAGGTGCGTGCATTTCTTAGAGTTCTTGGCAGGCTTCTAATGGATTCCACACTGAATCGGTAGACTTATCATGGGTTCTTAACTCTTTACACCTTTTATTACTCTCAGCAAAAGGGGAACAATGAACTCCTGAGATTTCCACCCTGACACAAATCTTTAAACAAGGTCGTGAAATAACACTGTTGGGCACAGTGTAAGACTGAAGCCACAGATGTAATCCAGAGTTCTTAAAACCAGAGGGCTAACCAAGACTATCCCATGTTTTCTAGTTTGTACAAGATAATGGAGAGTTTTTAAAGTTCTAACAATCTAAATCAGTTTGTCCAAACATTTAGAACATCATTAAACCATGACTTTAAATTTTTCTGTGTTAAATTCAACAACAAACTAAAATGAAATTAATAGAAGGAGGTGCTAGATGATTGTTACTGAGCAACATGATTAAATCCTAGGCCTTACAGTTACGTTGTCCTCTCTGCTTATGGTATGGCTTATTTTATTGTTTGCTTGGGTTTGTTGTTTCTTTGTTTGTTTGTTTGTTTGTTTGTTTAAAACAGGTTTTCTTTGTGTATCCCTGGTTGTCCTGGACCTAGCTCTGTACACCAGTCTGACCTTGAACTCACAGAGATTCTTCTGTCCCTGCCTCCAGGGTGCTGGAATTAAAGGCATGCACCACCACAACCTAGTCAATTTAGTGTTTCTATGAGATTCCTGAGTGAACAAATGATTGGGTCTCTGACTCTTGTGCCCTCTCTTGGGCTCTTTGTCTTCTGTTGGTCTGTCCTGTCCAACTTCAGTGTGATCGTTTTTGTTTTATATTATTTTATTTTGTTGTATTTTTAAAAAAAGAATTAATTCATCTGGACTGGCCAAAGGTCTAGTATAAACCATGCTAGACATAGGAGGAATAATTATCTCTTTAATGTACCTTTACTTACCAGAATTTCTTCTCCTTAGTGCAACCCTACAGGCCTCTGGGAGGTTCTCTTCGATCTGCCTGATGTTCTGAATTATTTTCTTCTTTTTTCTTTTCTATATCTTCATTTTAAATGCTGACCAGAGCGTCTTCTTTTGGTCCTTTGGATTTCCTTATGACCTTACCACGTGGCTGCTTGATTGTCATGTGTCTTATATCTACACTAACTCAAATAACACAGCTTCTGCTCCTCTTTTCCATTCTCCTTCTCCATACAGATGCCAAGATTTGTAACTTGTTTGTCCTGGAGTTTTCCTTTAAAGCTCTAATAAAACTGTCCTTTAGCTTCTGTTTGAGTTTATTCTTAAATTCTTTTATCACTGAAATTCAGAAACCCAACTGTAGACTCTGAATTTTCTCATAATGTCTGGTGACTCCTCCATATTTCCAACACTTTCCACTGTCACCCATATTATTATTATTATTATTATTATTATTATTATTATTATTATTATTATTATTATTATTAATTATTATTAATGTAATAAACTTTGTTAGAACATTTTTAAGTCTACAGCAAAAGTAAGTAGAAAGTATAGAGAGGTCCAGCATATATAACTTACTTGTCCCTCTTACAGCATTCATACTACCATAATTGTAGTAGAATATCTGTTACAGTCCATGGACCACTGAGACATCATTATCATTCAAAATATAAAGGTTGTTCTGCCAGAGGGCATCTTCTGTTTTTTCTGTGACACGAAGTTAAGGTCCTGTTTGGTTCAACATGGCCTCCCAAAATGGCAGTGCTGCTAATAATGTCCTAGAAAGAAAGACTCTGTCCAAGTAAACAGAAGCATTGCTACTGGCTAAACCAAAACTTAAAGGCTCGTTTATGGTTACCAGAGAAACAGATTTCTTAGGGAAGATTTCTGTTTATCAAGAACCTTCCTTAATCTTCCCCCAGAGGTCAACAACCTTAGGCAAGGACATCTAGTTCCAAAGAGTCTGTATCAGCCCAAATATCCACACCTTGCAGACTGTCATACAAAATCCATGGGCTTTTCCACCTGTTTGCTTCCGTCTGTGTCCCCACACCACCCCAGGAGACAGCCTTGGCAGTTTAATTGTCAATACCCCTTTCCTTCTATCCATGGCTAGTTCAGTGGTTTCCCTGTGTCCTTGATTTCAGGTACCCTGTGACAAAATAATTGAACAAAACACAGGAAAGCATCAGAGAAGGCACAGATTTATTAAAAGTGACATTGAATATACTGAGAATGCACTTCCAGAATGGGTGCTCCTGAGCTCTGTCCTTGTTTATGAATTGATTCAGAAAGAGAGACAGATACCCAGGGTTGGAATGAATCCTTACCCTGATTGACAAGTGCAGCTGGTGGATGATCTCTGCGTGTGTTTGTGTATTTGTGTGTATGTCAGGAGTCAGGGATTGTACCCCAAAGTTTTAAATATGCATGTCTTGTTATGAATGTGCATGATATGGCCAAAGGAGTTTTCTTCCCCACAAGTCACTTCAGGAACAGATGAATGGTCTTCACCATGTTTGTGCCCAAACCCAGTTTGAGAGGAGCAGGCCATTTTTTTCTTGATACCCATCAGGATGTGTCTGAACACAATTAAATACAGGAGGGAAGGGACTAGGTATTGCATCAGTGGAAGGTGACCCAGTGCCCTGGGTTGTTCTTAACCTTGCCAGTCTGAATTAAAATCATGCTTATGTTGGTATGACACGGTTTGGACAAGCACATGAGGGTGTGCTAGCATCATGGTAGTGTCACAAAGAAGACTTTCTTCTATGGTAGAAGAAGGTTTGCCCTCTCTGAAACTCATGCTTAGGTAGAATCTGCAATATGAAGAAATGGGACCAGGTGAGGTCTGTCAAAAGTTGATAAGGGCTCTGTTTCTATGAATGGAACAATAAGTTCATGCAACCAAGAGAAAGATTAATGGTTAAGAGAAACTTTGCTGTTAAAAAACAGGTTATCTATATCCGTCACTTGGGCTCTGTCTTTTATCACTAAGAACCAATATAACATCAAGACTGCCAACAAGAAAGCCATGAATAGAACAGTCAGCCAAAATACACCACATTTCAATTCTGTTCTATAGAATTGTGCTATTAGCCACAGAATATGAATTCAGTTTAACAGCCTTAAAACTGCCCTAAGTTCTGCCAATTTTTCCTTTCCCTTGGCCAGTAATAGTCACTAATCATTACATTACTTTATCATCTTGCCTTTTCCAGAATGTCATATCGTGATAACAAGGTCCACAGACTTTTTATACTCAGAAGCTGCCAGTGGTGGGGATTTAATTATCTTTTATGTGTCCTCATGGCTTGAGATTTCTTTTTGTAAAGCATTTAATAATTTCCCATTGTCTGAACATATCAGTTTATCCTTTTACCTACTGAAGCCATATTGATTGTCTCAAAATTTGAAAATAATGTGGTTATAAATATTCATTGACATTTTGTTAGCATGTTTCTAATTATTTCTGTTAATTTTAATATTATAAGATAATTGCATCACTTCTCCCTTCCCCTTTCTCCATTTAAACTCTTCTATGAGGCTTCAACAAAAAACTACAGACAACTAAGGAAAGTTGGGAGTCTTAGAGATAGTCTTTTCCAAGGAAAAGCAAACCAACTGGTTGTCCAATACCAAATGGTCAGCCTGAAAACATGTATACATGTGTTAGCATTTATTTTCAACCCCATTCAGTCAGTGCTGAGGAGTAAGGATTTTAGGTCACATGGTATGAGGATTTTGGTTTTATATTATCTAATCATCACCTAAAGGACAGCCCGCTTTCCGTTCCTGCCAGCAAAGAACAAGAGTTGTGTTGCACTTGCCTGCCAATTTTTTGATGCCAGTAACTAGAGGATGGTAATTCTAATGAGCCTGGTGTGGTTTCATTGTGGCTTCAATTTACAATTCTCTGATGAAAGATGGGGCCTGTAAGATTTTTATTACATCATTAAAAATCTTCCCTCACTTGAAGATTAATGGTGTTCTCTTAAGTGACTGGGTTACTGGTAACAGTGATCAGTTGAATTTCTCTATGTCATACATGAAAACATACCTTTCTGCCATGTCCTAACATAGCTTGAAACTCTTCATGGGTTGCAGCATCATGTTCTTAGACTCCCAAGGATTGTGAGCTGAATAAGCATTCATTATTATCAACCACTCATCCTATGGTATCTCTCCACCTGGAAACTCCGTTCAGGTCCTTTGCCCATAGTTTCTTAATTAGGTTGTCTGTGTCCTATCTATTTCATGACTTTACTTACTTTAGCTATCACTCCTGTACATTAGTGTTTTCTGCAAATCATTCCTTCCACATCATCCCAGAACATGATCTTCTCTTCCTCTCTTCTCTTCTCTTCTCTTCTCTTCTCTTCTCTTCTCTTCTCTTCTCTTCTCTTTTCTTCTCTTCTCTTCTCTTTTCTTCTCTTCTCTTCTTCCATACCCTCTCCTCCCATGCCCTCTCCTCCCCTCCCCTCCCCCATTCCTTCCCTTCTATCTCCCTCTCCTCTCCTCCCTTCTCTCTTCTCTCCACTCTTCTCCCTCCCCATCCTCAGTTTCATCCTCCCTCCTCCTCCTCCCTCCTCCCTCCCTCCCTCCTCCCTCCCTCCTTTCCTTCCAACCTGTTTTGTTTTGTTTTGCTTTCCCTGAAACAGCAGAGTTTCTCTGTGTAGCCCTGGCTGTCCTGGAACTCTCACTCTAGACCAGGCTAGCCTCTAACTCAGAGATCTGCCTGCCTCTGTTTCCCAAGTCCTAGGATTAAAGGTGTACGAACCCCCCCACACCCCCATACACACACCTCCTTGCTGCTGACTTAACTTATATTCTTTATTGTGTCTTCCATAGTATAGAAGTTTGTTTTTTAATTTTGGTGTATAGTGGATGTGTATGTTTGCACATGTATATGTGGGAGTATTGTGTATATGGACACGTATCAAGTGTATGGAGGCTCAAGGTTGATGTATGGTATCTTCCTTAATTGCTGTCTGCCTTTTTTTGACACAGGTTCTCTAACTGCTCATATAGCTCACAGATTTGCTATGGCCTGGCTGGCCAGGTAGGTCTATCTCTACCTTCCCAGTGTTAGGGTTACAGGGTACACTACCCAATCTGTCTTGTGCATGGGTTCTGAAGATCTAAGCAGGTCCTCATGCTTGCACAACAAGCAATTTACTGACTGAGCCATGTTTAATTTTAATGAAATTCAGTTTATTAATTATATTTTATAGATTATGATTATGATATTGTGTTATCAATAACCTAACATAATTAATATCGTTATCTTCTTAATGGCTAATTTTTCTGTTAAATAGACTAACCATGGTGATTATATGGTTCATTTGCTTCCAATGATTTCCATTTACCTTCAACTACACTAAGAGACAAAGAGGAAATTACTCAAGTTCTCTTTCTTTTCCTCTCCCTCTTTTGCTTAGCCATGTCACTCCTCTCCTCTCAGCGTTTGGAAAATGTACATAGTATTTGGTTGTACTCAGCTCACATTTGTTTCTGATTTTGAATTGCATTTAAATATTATTGCCACCAACTATTTCCTAGCCTGAAGCCTCTGGGAACACAGACAATGGAATAATACCTTCTGGTACTGGTTGGCATCATACAAGAACATGAGGCAGCCTTGGACTCTTGTACATGCTGTTTTTTTAACCACCTCTGGCATTGAAGTGTGTAGAAAGGTCTGAGAGCCACCAAACTTTTCTCCACTATACATTGTTCTTGTTATTCTGCCTTCAATTCCTCCCTTAGCTTTAAATCCAACACATTTTATAGATGTGTCTTGTGTGTCTTGGTGCTAATAGTCCCTGGGACAACACTTTCATTTCATGACTCTTTGTGTATTTTAATTTTACTTTATTATTTAATTAAACCATTTATATTATAAAATAAAATACTATATTCTATTCTATTGTTTTGATTAAGCATTAAAAAATCCCTTGGAAATAATTAAAAGCATACCACACCAAAATTTTAAACCAGAGATCATATTCCTTAGTGAGCTTCAATGATTATTAAATAACAAAAATTTTCAAAATTTATTTCAACATTTAGTCCTTTTGTTTTGTAAAGGGGGCTGAGTACAGCCCTTAAGGATGGTACATGAGTGATGCATATTCAGTTCTATCTCTCACTTACTGTAAACTTTAACCGAAGTGTAATTTTTAAGGTAATATAGAAAGTAACAATGTTCATTATGACATTTTTCTGCATATGTGCATATTATAACTCATCTACTCCACACGCATATTCCCTGTTAATGTTAATGGATACCCACCTCCTCCAAATAGTTCCTCTCTCTGCTTTTTCCAGTATGAGTTCCATTATACTCTCTCTCTCCTTTTTCCTCCCCTTTCTACTTCCATCTCTCTCTCTCTCTCTCTCGCTCTCTCTCTCTCTCTCACACACACACACAGAGAGAGAGAGAGAGAGAGAGAAAGAGAGAGAGAGAGAGAGAGGGATAGAGAGAGAGAGAGAGAGAGAGAGAGAGAGAGAGAGAGAGAGAGAGAGAGAGTTAAATTCAAATTCCACACCTGAAAGAATACATGCAGTATATTATTTTTCTGAGTCTGGCTTATTTGACTTAACATAAAGATTTTAAATTCCATATATTTTCTGCAAATGTCATGATATTGTTATTCATTATGACTGTTCCTCTGGTGAGACTTAGGTTGGTTCCATTTCATTGCTATTTTGAACAATGTAACAGTAAACATGCTTATGAAAATATGTCTAAATTATGATTTAGAGTCCTTTATCTATGTATAAAAGCATGAAATAGTTGGGTGATATAGCAGGTTTGTTTTCTGAATCTTAAAACATCTTTACCATGATTGTCAGAGGGCTGCACAATTCACATTCCTACCAGGCACCTCCTTCTCAACAAACACACCAGCATTTGATGTTCCTTATTTTCTCTTAAAAATGAAAACTCTTATTAAATAGTGCAAATAACTAGTGTTCATGATACTAGAAAAATACTCTTCTACATGCCACCAAAGGAGAAAGGGAAGTACCAACTTAGTTACAAACTGCTTGAACTGCAGCAGCGACTGGATTATACGATTTACTGGGACAATAATAGCATGGTCATAAATCATTTTACCAGCAAATTTTTGAACCCTTCATCTTGTGTGTTTCTATTTCTCTGCATTGGTAGGTGTGTGTGTGTGTGTATGTGTGTGTGTGTGTGTGTGTGTGTGTGTGTGTGTATGTGTGTATGTGTGGTGTGTAGATGCATTGGTAGATGTGTGTGTGCGCATGTGTGTGTGTGTATGTGCATGCACCCACATGTGTTTGAGATCTTTTGGAAAGCTAATATTACTTTGTTTTCATATTTTTTATATTTCCTTGTTTTATGCAACTGAGTAACTTGCATAGCTTGGATAGTTTTCTGGGTTTTATTTGGGGATTCTCTTATTAATGGGACTTCTCCTGAGGGCCTAATACCCAAAACCACTCTTGAATGAGGCTTCAACTTCTGTCCTGTCCACCAGGGAGGAGCTGTGCTTTGCTTGTTTGCCCTTCTTTTTATCTTGCATTGTATTTTCTTTCTGTGACAACTTTCAATATCCAGTCAGTGCCATGTGAAGTGAAGCTTTTCCTTTTTTCTTCTCTTTGGAATAAAGTCAGTGTTGTACTGATTCCCGATCTCCTTCCTAACATCAGCATCAGCAGCATCTATTTCCTCTTTCCCAGAAAATTTCCTAGATATTTCACTTTTATTTTTGGCTGTATAGGAGGTTGAACCAAAAGGCCTTGTGTATGCTATGTACTATGCAAGTATTCCGCCAGTGAGCCGGATGCCCAGTTCTCTTTCCCTTCATTTCCTCTTTTCCATTTTCTGACAGAAGAAATCATTTCAAGTATGTTTTTTTAAGCTGGGACTGTGTGCATGTGCCATCAAGCCCTGTGCCATCCCATGAAGCATTAAGTGATTTTTCATGTTAAGAATGTGTCTTAGTGGGTTGGGGATTTAGTTCAGTAGTAGAGCGCTTGCCTAGCAAGCGCAAGGCCTTGGGTTCGGTCCTCAGCTCCGGGGGAAAAAAAAAGAATGTATCTTAGTAAATGTCCTATTGCTGTGAGCCACCATGAACATGGCATCTCTTATAAATGAAAGCATTTAATTGGGGCTTACTTACAGATCAGAGGTAGAAATTGTCATCATGGTAGAAAGCATGGTGGCACATAGGTAGCCGTGGTGCTGGGGAAGTAGCTAAGAGTTTTGCATCTGGAGGAAGAGAGAGTCACTAGGGCTGGCTCGAGCATCACAACACCAAAGCCCACCTCCAATGACACAGTTCTTCTGACAAGCAGGCTATACCTCCTAGTACAAGTAGTGCAGTTTTCTAATGACCAAGAATTCAAATCCATGGGCCTGTGGAGGTGAATTCTCATTCCAACTACCACAGGAAATTTTCTAGAATTGTCCTTAAAATTTGCCATGCTTTGCTATGCTATTTTTCCCCATTCGCTGCTACTGCCAACTTTATTGAATCTCCTTTGTGCCTCTTTCTCTCCAGAGCCATTCATGTCTTAAATCTTGGCTAAATGTAAAGGGACCATTCTTCTTCTGGCCACCTTCAGTGTTTGGAAGGGACACACATAAGAATGTTATATTTTGATTTATTTTATCAACAAGAAACAATCAATAAACATGCACCACATAACCAGGGACATTACCAAGTATTTCAAAATATCCTTTCAGTTCTCTTTTAATCTTTGTGCATATGTGTGTTGTTTCTCCCACAGAATTAGAATAATTTACAGACCATTGTAATGTACATTGTTAATCTTGTTTTCTTAGATAGTAAACATTTCTTTCTCACAGCTTGGGACTGAGTGAGCCTTCACCATGTTTGGTGTCTGCAGAGAAGTTTTAATTGAAAACATGGCAGCTCTGGCAAGAAATCACATCCGAAGACCTTCTAGGTCTCTGTGGTCTGGCTGGAATGCATACACAAGTTTAATCGCAGGAGACAGACAAGCAGATCTCTGAGTTCAAGGCCAGCCTGGTACAGTGCAAGTTCCTGGCAAAGAAAAACTTAGGTCCAAGGGTGGTGGTGCACATCTTCTATCCGAAACAATGAAGGTAAAATTGGTTTGTACAAGGAAGCATCTATGTTTGAAAGTGATGTCTTATTGAGTGGCAGTCAAAGCGACAAATCAGTGAAAGATTTGACAGAATTAGTATATCCCCACCTCTCATGAGAAGAGAGAGGAAAGGAAAGTTCCTTAAGGGAACAGCACAGAGAAAAGGGAAGGAAAGAGGCAGTTTTACCAGGAGGGTTTTACAGAGACAGACTGAAGAGAGAACAAGCTAGACACAGGCAAACACAGAATGGGCAGGAGAATGAGAAGGGGCCAGAAGATTAGAAAAGATTGCTAGAGATAGTTTGAAGCCGAGCAGAGCAATTCAGAGGTCATGAGCAAAGCCAAACTGAGTACGTCAGCTGGGAGAGGACTTTAAGCAGAACAGCTAAGCGGACCAGCCAGCCAGAGATCAGAAAGAGCAAGAAAGGGTGAGCTTATTCGGCAGCAAGTTTCAGAGTCTGAAAACATTATAGGGCTGGATTAGATTGAATAGAGACTAGAAGCTTCTAGGACTGAGCCTAGGTTATCAGACTGAAGCAGTAAGCCTTGGAGACCACAATTACATCAGGACAATAAAAAGATGTTTTTACAGGTGTCCTGGTGGGTGGCATCCTACTTTACCAACAGTATCCTTATAGGTTTTCATCTCCGACACACCACACACACACACACACATGATTATATATATAAAATCTTCCTCTCAGGTTAGGAAGTGCTCTATATTACACACTTGTAGGTCTTCAGTATTTAAATCTTCAAATATTAATTCCCAAGATGATGTTACTAGGTTTGGGGTAGGTTGGGAGAGTGCATCCCTCATAGTGAGACAGGTCCTCTTAAAAGGACAGGAGGGACCTGTAAGGATACAAGAGCAGTCGAGAAAGTAAGAGTGCTGTGCCCACAAGACAGCTGTAAAAGTATATTTTATTCTCCTGATGTAATTGTCATCTCTGAGTCATGTATTACATCATGTTCTCATTGTTTTTCACCTCTTTCTATTGGATTCTTTCATTATTCAGTTTTGATTTGTGTAATCATATTTTAAAATGATGGGAAACTGACTCCTTCTACACATTAGTGTAGTTTCATTTTTAATGTTTTTCTTTAGTGTTTTAAAATAGCTTCTTTGTATATGTGTGATGTGTATACATGCATGTGAAATCCGTTAAAGGTTATTTGGTCAAGTATGGTGGCTCATGTCTGTAATTCAGACACTGGAGTACATCATGTAGAGGTATTGTAAGTCCCAGGCCAGCCTGGTCTACAAAATGAGACCCTACCCTAAAGCAAGCAAATAGTAATAAGAACGCCAACAAAGAGTCTTTTATGTTTATTATTTCCTATCAGTCATGTTCATCGCTCAATAAAAAGTACTAAATTTATACTAAACTATATTAATGTACTAAATTTATATTAATTTATTATATTTATATTAATGCAAATTATATTAATTCAACTAAATGAGCAGATGTGTGCTGAGTTACTAATTATAGAGCAGATGTTATTTTCGTTAATACTTCTGTTAGAATAATAATATGCTTCTGCCAAATTTTCAAGTCTTAATCTCTGAAATTGTAAATATTTTTCCTTAAGTGGTGAATCTTGGTTGCAAACTTGACTACATCCAGAAAAAAATTAAAAGAGAATCAGTTGGGTATACCAAAGAGAGAGTTTTTTTGGCTGGATCATTTGAAGAGGAAGACCTACCTCAATCTGGGGTAAACCTTCACCCTCTCACATGTATGCCCAACTGCTTAGCCTTTTAATTTTGTTCCAGAAGTAGTGACCCATGATGGACTGAACCCTTCCCCATCAATCACCAATGAAGAAAATGCCTTCAGGATTACCTACTACCTAATATTATGAAGGCACTTTCTCAATTGAAGTTCTATCCTCTCAGATGACTCGAGATGGTGTCAAAATGACATACAGATTAGAACAATAAACATGCATGCATACCTACACAAACACACTCACAATGTTCACCCTGTTATTTCTGTTTCCTTAGAGAATCTTTATTTTTCACATTTATGACTAAATTAAGGATCTCCAGATGGGGAAATTGTCCTGAGTTATCTAGGTGACTAAAATGGAGTTGTAAAATGTTTCTCTAGAGTAAGTTGTTATCAGAAGAGTCACAAAAAGTGATAAAGGAACAGAAGCAGAAATAGAAGAAATAAACTTTGTAATGCTGCTCTGCTGTCTTTGAAGATGGGGAGTCCCTGAGACAAAAATTCCCAGCAGCCCCTGCAACTCAAAAAGTTAAAGCACTAGACAGTCTTAACCAGAGTCTCCAGTGGGAATGTAGCCCTAACAAAGTAGGCTTCTGTCCTTCAGAATTCTGAGGTAATAAAGTCATGTTTCAAGCTCGTGATATTGCCTTACAGCAACAATAGGGAACTCATACATTAGTCTACCACTGACCACTTCATTAGTTGGTTTTCACTTTTTGTATAGAACTTCTGTTTTGTTATCCTAGTTTATGTTAAAATCCAGAGAGACCGTGCATATTATACAATAACTTGGAACTCAAATTCACCATCCTCCTGTCTTTATCTTTCAAATGAACATATATCATAATAAATTATGTGGTGGTATGAGTTTTCTATCCCATTTCTCAGAGTTACAGACCCATGATAAGACACAAGATGTCAAGTCGGTTTTCCTCCAAATGAATCCTATAGACCCATACAGTTGGCCAAAGTCAATTAAATAACTCTGCTGAGGTATATTTGCTCTGCAGAATTGTACAAGCTCCATGCTTTCTGCATTCCTACTTGTGTGTGGAATGAATAAAGAGCTGAGCAAACTAAGCTTATCTCAATGTTTACCCAACTGACCAAGACTATAGGTCAAAAGAACAGCTAATGCTGGTTTGGTTTGGTTGCAGCTGGCTTGTGAGAAATTTAACACCATTTGACACTATTAGGACAGATGAATTTGCTAACTGTGGCTTGAAGTTAGATACCCATGGTTTTCTATTTCTTATAATCTGTTGGACAAAATGTGGATTTCCCAAAGGAACATCAATGGATTTTTTGGATCCTGAGTTCAAAGGCCGTGTGCGTGTGTGGCTTTGTCAACATTTCGATGCAAGCTTTTGTTCAAACAAAATAGGCCATTATCTAATCTGCATGGAAACTCTGGGGGTGGTAAGAAGGAGCCTTTCCTTTGCTAGGGAAAAACTTAATTTTCCTTTGGTTTCAATAGAGTATTTATTTCTATTTTGACTCATAACCTATTCAATGTACACAGCCCACTCTATTTGGGCTTGGGATATTGTTAATGTGAAATGGCATTAGTGATTTTTTGAATATAGTTTTTATGTTATTAAATAACGCACACATTTAAAAACATTGTATTCTTTCTTTTTAGTGTTTATTTACCAAGAAGTCCAACAATATTTAAAGGGACCTCCCTCCAATCCCAAACCACAGTAAACAATGTTTCTAATGTTATTTGGAAACTACATAGGCTTCTATTAAGTGTGTTAGAGCAATCAACTTCTTCTTCTTGTTTCTCCCCTTCCTATTTCTCTCTTTCAATCACTACTCTTTTTCACACTATGGCTCCTGCTGGGTAAGTGGTGTATGTTCAGTAATGGAAGTCCTTAGCTAATTATGCACCCCTCTACTGTCTGCAGGAATCTCAGTAAAGTATATCCTATACTGACAGACTGTATTGTATAGAGCTAAGAAGACTCAGGTGACAACGACGACTCTTCTACTGGCCATGTGAACATGCATGGATCCCCTTTCCCAGGGAGTAGTGACACTATGTGTATGTGGATTGCCAACAGCTCAGGGAAATTGGTGTCATAGTTTAGGTCAAGAATGTGTATAAGTTACATGACTCTACAATGTGCTAGATTAGTGTAAGTTATTACTTGTATTTGAGTCCTTAGCTGCCTTACTGTAGAGCAACCTGAGTCACTCCATTCTGCAGGCATCAGGGTTTAGTATTTCATGAGGACAAGAAATGCTTCCTCATTCAGAGCCAGGAGATCCTCAGAAGATAGTGTTTTCCATTTAGATTACTCATTCACCCCACCTTTTCTAGTTCCTACTCTATGAAGAAGTCACCACCCTTGAGATATGACCTCCTGCCTTACCACACAAAGAGCTCTCCTTCCAAAGCCACATCTGGGGACACTGGAGAGTAGCTAATCCTCCCCAGGATCATACCCACTCATCTCACTGTCCACATGACACACCCATGGCAAAAGCTTCCTTGTTCGTCTTAACAATGTTCCATGGCTTGTAGTTCCCATTGTCAGTGTTCTCAGGATGTAATATGCTCACAGTGACTCTGTATGAATTCAAGAATGGTTTATAAACAATTATCACATTAGCATTGATAATATAGGTATCCACTACCCATGCAAGCCCTACGTGTGGAAGTGTATTACAGAGAGAATAGAAGTGAATTAAGAAGAACTATCAGAAGATGAGTTCAAAGCACAGAGGACATAGCCTTCCAGGAAAGGATATATAACTATAGTTATTTAAACCCAAAGGCAAAGTCTGAAAGATTTCTCCTACCTGTTCACTATCTGTACCAAAGAGGGCAACAGGGAAATGTTTTTAGATATAGGGAGAGGGATTGTAGTTAGATATAATGAATATCTTTAAAATATTATTTAAAATATCATTTGTTAAATATTAGAAGAGGTTACAAAGGAAATTGAGGAATTTCCTTCTCTAGCAATCTTTCTTTAGTAAGGTAAATTCTGCTTGCATCATATGGTCTGAACAAAAAACTCACAGTCATTTTTTTTCCTGAGTCTAAATTTTTTGGTTTTTTTTTTCTCCATCTTTATTAAATTGGGTATTTCTTATTTACATTACAATTGTTATTCCTTTTCCCGGTTTCCAGGCCAACATCTCCCTATCTCCTCCCCCTCTCCTTCTATATAGGTGTTCCCCTCCCCATCCTCCCCCATTACCGCCCTCCCCCCAACAATCACGTTCACTGGGGGTTCAGTCTTGGCAGGACCAAGGGCTTCCCCTTCCACTAGTGCTCTTACTAGGCTATTCATCGCTACCTATGCAGTGGTAGCCCAGGGTCAGTCCATGTATAGTCTTTGGAAGCCCTGGTTGGTTGGCATTGTTGTTCATAAGGAGTCTCAAGCCCCTTCAAGCTCTTTCAGTCCTTTCTCTGACTCCTTCAAAGGGGGTCCTGTTCTCAGTTCAGTGGTTTGCTGCTAGCATTTGTCTATGTATTTGCCATATTCTGGCTGTGTCTCTCAGGAGAGATCTACATCCGGCTCCTGTCAGTCTGCACTTCTTTGCTTCATCCATCTTATCTAGTTTGGTAGCTGTATATGTATGGGCCACATGTGGGGCAGGCTCTGAATGGGCGTTCCTTCAGCCTCTGTTCTAAACTTTCACAGTCATTTTTAAATGGCATTTAAATGTTTAAATGCCACTTAAACAAATGCACTAGAGCTTGAGTAAATATTTCTCTCACATGATTACCTCAATATCTTTAAAACGAGTTGAAGGAGGATTCCCCTTTTGGTTATGGGAGAGGTCTGAGGTTTTCCACTTCCACTGCCTAGTTCATTGAACACATTCACAGTGTTTTACAACAACATGTTTTGTTTCAATACACTTTCATCTTAAGTTGAACCTCTGGATTCATAAAGTAATAATACCCATAATCTGCTATGCATTCCCCCAGTAACCACTCTTCTTATTTCTATCTCTATGAATTTAATTAAGTTCATTGGACATTTAATGGTTACTCTAACTGAGTCACCTCCTGTTGCCCAGCATAGATCATTACACATGGCGTGCTCCAAGTTTTTCAAATAAAGACATGAGGCCACGTTCTATCAGGCAGACCCATGTGATTACTGAGATTTAAGGCTGGCAGAGCAGAAGTTGGCAAGTGACACCTTTTTGGTTGGGTCATGATGGCAGAAATTAGATGAGGTAACAATGGCTTTCTGATATGGATTGGGGCAGTTTGACCAAGTGTTGTTCTGGGGACAGCTCCTTTATTCTGTCTGAGATTGTTGCCATTTTAGTGCTCCTACACATTACTTAAACTCGATTTACAGGTAAAGAATTAGAAACTTATCACATTTACATGGGATATCCAGTGATTTCACAATAACGGGTATAGCAATGCTTCACTGTGGATGTATTCCAAAGTGTGGTGGTTTCATGAGTCTATACTATGTTACTTTTCTCATCGATGTGACAAGATACCAATCAAAGGCAGCGCTAGAGAAAGAAATTACTTTGATTTTCAGAGACATTCACTCCATCACCATGAGAAAGATAGATCTTTGAGAGCAATGAATATTATGTGAGCTAAAGTGGCTGGTGATGTGGCTAAACCAGGATGTAGAGCATTGGACCAGAACTACATTTAGGTTTAACTTTCCAAGCCTACCCTTCTTATTATGTCTGTTAGTTAAACCTCATGTCCCAAATGTTCCATGATTTCCCAAAACACTGTCACCAGATAGGAACCAAGTGTCCAAGTACATGAGCCCATGGATTAGGTCACATAGAAAGTACAGCTTCATCTTTATAAACTGATGCTTCAGCATCCCCTCACAATTTCCACGTTTCACAGAGTTGTTCCCCTTTGTTTTATTTGTGTCCTCTGATAGCCTCTTGGCTTCGATATGCGATGTTTTCAAAGATCTGTTATCACACCTAACCTTCTGGCTCTGTAAAATAGGGAGATGAATTTTAATATGAATATAATTTAAATATTATTAAATGCAGGAAAATCAGATTACAGAATTAATATTGAAAAAATTGTCATATCTTTCTTAAATTCAGTTGTATTTTCTAACAGCAAAGCATTTAAAACTTTTGTCTTTAGTTAACTAGATGGCTACATCTACCAGCATGCAGACTTTTTTTTCCACTTATGCAATGATTGGTTGATTAGATACCATCTGCTAAGAAGAACAAGGACACACTGTGCTATGATCACCCTCATTTGTTTTCATTGTTTATTGTTTGCATCAGTTGTCTTGCCTTTATAAAGTACTGGTCATTCCTTTAACTGTAAATTGTTTATATTTATTTTATTATTTTTCTTTTAGTTACTTTTCAACTGAGTTTGTGCCCCTTTCTACATAAAAGTAAAACTTTAATGCACTCTACCTTCAGTTTCCCTTCTAACTTTACTTCTCTTCATTTGTTAATATTTAATTTTATGACATCAGTGTTGTTGGCATTTAAGTTATAATCTGCAATTGCAATTCTAGCTTCTTGATTTGTCTGTAGCTTGATCATAAATTGAGAAGTCAAGCAACATTTTATATATTATAAAAATATCTCAGTCCATTTTCTGTTTCTATAACCAAGTTTCATAGATAGAAAACTCATATGAAGGGAAGGTTTAGTTTGGCTTTGGTTTCAGAAATTTCAGTTGGTGGCCCTTGGCCTTATTGCTTTTGGCATGTGGCACCCTAGTAGCTCAAAGTGGGAGCATGTGTGAGAGGAGCACTATTCACATTATGGTGGCCTGGAAGAAAAGACAGACAGAAAGAAGCTGAGGTCCCAGTACCCCCTGCAAGTCATTCTAATGACTCCATTTTCTCCCAGCAGGCCACAAATCTCTTAAAAGATCTATTGCTTCCCCTAAAACTGCCCCAGCCTGTTGACCAGAGCTTTAGAGAATAAACTATAGCAGACAGGATAGCTACTGTTTGCTGAAGTGGCTAGAATCAATTCTGTTCTCTATATACTGAGTCATGATCATTCTACTGCTCACTTATACAGGACTAGTGTTAGAATCGAGGTCAAATAATTCCATTTCTTTCTTGGAATCAGTTAATTAAAATAAATATTTAAATTATACCATAGCCTAGACCTTAATATTTGTAATATGATCATTTGTAAGTACAGTGTGTCAACATCTGTCATCATGTTTTGGAATCCTACAAGTATGCTGTATGAAGCACTCCTGGATGTTCCAGCCTCTTCACCCAGTCTACACAGGACTACATAGTTCAGCAGGACATCAGTAATTTTTATATTTTTCTTCGCTGTTTCTTTGGGAGGGGAGTTGGAATTTTTGGTTTTTGGAATCTGTATTTGTCATGTAATTATAAATCTTGTGTTTAAATATAGTCTTATACATATTGTTAAAAGTTTGTTTCCAAATGTTCCAACTTTTTCTTTCATGTACATTGCTATTTGACTCAGTATGAAATTTTAGGTTGTAAATTATATTCCTTCAAAATCTTGAAGAAAATGGTTCATTGACTTGTAGAATTTCAGACTTTGCTGTAGAGACCTTTGAAGATAGTCTCATTTGTCTCTTTGTAGGTAACCTACATTTTCTTCAGAAATGTCTAAGCTCTCGCCCAAGGTCTCTGACTTCAGAGTTAGTTATCCACAGGTTTGTGGTACAGTTGACAGTATCAGGTATCAGGTATACATTCTTTCGAGCTCTAACTCCAACTAGAGGCTGATGAATTTGTCCTATAACATTTCTGCCACTATTGTATCATTGGCATGTCTTACTAAGCCAATATTTGCTGACAGTTTTTTATCACATTTTTACAGCTAGGTGAAGTAGATGATTAATTTTTTTCTCCATGTAGCATGCATAGACCCTTGTAATACTCAGAAAGTCAGCCAACAGGTAGGAATCATTTAGGTTGCTCCCAGCTTGATTTCTCATGTTGTATGGGTCAAATATGTGATTTTAAGTGTTAGCATCTTGCCATCAAGTTCTTGAGAATAACCAAGAACAGTGTCTATAGCATATAATTTCGCAGGGATGGCATCTGTTGGACCCCACTGACCAACAACTTAAAAAGATATAGCCCAATCTTGGCAGTAGCTGTTTTGTTAGCTTTATATCTATCTCTAAAGGCGGTATTATCTCCCTGATATAAGTAAACTCCATTTACATTCTTTATACATTTGCATATATTATATAGTCAAGAAATTTTTAGAAGTAGATTTTTACATTTGCACTTTTTAGAGTTAGTTATTCTTCCCAATATTCCTTCCTGTATTGCCCACTCATTCTCTACTACGTTTAATTTCTCTTGTTCCCCCTTCATACTACTTACACAGACCACAGCACAGACTCTAACACTGTTATTCTCCTTAGTAATCTAGGGATAAATTATTTCTTAAGTCTTACACTTATACCTGTAGATCAATGTATATCTAAATCCTCATCTAAGAATTTTCTTTTTGCAGCATATGGTGATCAATAAAGAGACCCACACGGCCAATATACAGAGAATAGGAGACCCTGGAATGCTTATTTCTATTTGGAGTGTGTGTGTGTGTGTGTGTGTGTGTGTGTGTGTGTGTGTACATATACACATGGAACATTGCTGGATGTCAATATATCCATTTGAATATCTATTCCAAATATATATCCCAAAGATCAGACATCATTACGGAGTAGGCAGAAACTGTCTCTCTAATGTAGACTTCATATTAATTTTACTGTAATTTCTTTGATGTTTTCTCAGTTTTAACTTTGAATCCTCTGGCTCCGATTAAACTTTTCTATTTTAACTATTAACTTTTTCATCTCTAAAACCTCTGTTGAGACTGACTTGTTCAGTATTCTCAAATTCTATTATAATGTGGAGGCAATGACTTCTCACATCATGCCTGTGATGAAAATTAGAATTTTCACTGGACCTCTGAGGACTTAGAAACCCTTGATTGCTCACAGCAATTTTCCTGTCCTCAGTTTTCATAGGTATAAAATGGGCTGCTCAATAAAGCACAATTCATTAGGATTGTATGAAACATAACCACCCCTACACACACACACACACACACACACACACACACACACACACACACACACACACTGTCCTTGAAACAAGGCCTGACCCCCAATATATGCTATCCAGGCAATTTCTTGTTATTAACTTTTATTCTGTTTTCTGCAACTGGGTTTTTCTGTCTCATTATTTTGTTCTTTTTCTTTTGTACTTCTGTTTTACCAATATAGATTTTGTCGTTGTTGTTCAAATCCAATCATTCTTCAGAATTATAAATGAGGTTCCTTTCTTTCGATGATTTTTGGAGGACTCCTTTGTGGTTGTTGTTTTGTGAATAGGTCTTTTCTCAAAAAGTCTCATCATGGCTTTGGAATTTCCGCAGCAGCATTTGGTTGCAGACAAAGGTATTTTGTAACCTGTTGTATCTTAGGGTGGATCAAACAGATAGCAGTTGACAGGCTCTACTTTCCCTAAACACTCCAACAAAGAAGTTCCAAACTTCTGTATTCCAATAAACCCACGGTGGTCCACTGACTGATTGTCAGAGGTTGTTTTGCTTCCTAGCCAGTGTAGAGACAAAAGCAATTGGTTAGCAATTTGCTTCAAACCTCTCTTGTTTGCTCCCCTTTTCATTTCCTCCCAGCGCCTTACTTTCCAGTTTCAATTTTACATCTGCAGTGGGAAAACCTTCAATCCCACAGCCCTTTGTAGAATATGACCTTCATTTTGCTCAGCTCAATTTCATGGCATAGTCTCAGAATTTTCACTTTCTGTTTCTCCAAATTTTGTTTTAATATCTGTTCTGATGGTAACCACCACTACCACCCACATGACTCCAGGCCACACTCCTGTCTCTCATTATCTTCTTTGTTAATGCTGTTAATTGTTAATTGTTGTTTTTGGTAAAAATCACAACTTCCACAGCCTTTGCAGAGATCAAAGTGAGTTTATTGTTCATTCTGTTCCCTTGGTGCAGAAGTATCATCACAAATAATATTGTTGGGATTACTGGAAAGTCTCAGTTAATGATCCATCCTATCTTCTTGATTCTAGAACAATTAACAGCAAAGATAAAAGATTTCCAGTTCCAAAAGAATGTATTCGAAAAAAAACAGTGGTGATTGATCACATCCCTGGGGAAAGAAAGAGAGAGACAGAACTAAGATGTCCCACTGTATCTAATTGCTGCAATTAATTAAGCCATGCCTTCCTCCTGGGGGAAGTAGAAGCAAGAAACAAAGAGAATAGCTTCTCTCAGACAGTCACAGCACTGGAATCCCTAAGGCAAGAAAGAGAACTAAGGTGGCTCAGAAATTCCAAAAGCTATAATGGAAACAAAAAGATTTTTTTTTTTGCTTCTGATCAATATAAAACATTTTGCCAGTTTCCAAGCTCTCTGATATATATGTATGTTAACCCAGAAACTTTTTTCTTCTAAGTTTCTCATCCCAGCCTGAATTTCCTAAGAAACAATTCACTCTATCCCTGTAAGTGCTGAGTAGTAAATCACACGTGTCTGTATTTCTTCTGGCCAGGAAAAGCACAAAACTGAAAGGACTCCCTCGGGAGATGTCAGTGTTGTGAGTCTTCCTGAAGCTGCAGATGGTTAGCAATTGGTGAAAGTGCATTTTCTGTCTGGATTGCCCCTGACACATCATCCCTCACTAAATAGCAGCTGACGACATTCAGCCATTTTCATGAAGCATCTCAAGTTTTCTTCTGCTCAGTTTGAGATTAGTTCCTGAATTACAATCCCTGGCAGGAACAGGAAGATATTAAGTTGCTGGCACAGAGAAATGCTTTTTCTCACCCCGTGATTCTATCAAAGCATCTCACTAAAGGATGTTGACTCTTTACTGAAGGATTTTTTGGAACACGTTTTGCTGTGTTGAAGAAAATAGAACCACTGGCTGAAATGGTTTCCTACTACTTTGTCCTTCATACATAAAATGGTAGAATGAAAGTAAGCATATGTCATTCAGCAAAAACAAATGGTGTTTGTGACCTGATGACCTGAATAGTTTAGGGACCCTTTCTTCTATTTTGTTAGCATTTATAGGAGCACCTCTGGAGTGTTATGCAGTGTGACCCCCAGAATTGGTTTGTGCCCTGCTCTGAAGAGCTCAGTCCAGTGATTAGTTAGAAGAAATGAATTATTTATTCTGTGCATTGAGTATGACGATGTGCTTTATACAAATACATGAGTGAATATATCAGACAATAGCGGCTCCTCTACTTGGTGAAAAGGTTAAGGCAGAAAGGGAAATTCACTGTACTGAATTCCCAAACCCAAAGACAGTTTTCAGAGAGATAAGAAAGGCAATAGGAAACAGAGTACAGCTGCTTCTCTTTGTCTGCATTCTTGAATTCAACCAGTGGTTTGAAAATATATTAAAAAGTAAGAAGCTACATTGAGCACTTACAAGTGCTTCCCCATTATTTCTTGAACACTATGTTGCAATGACTATTTATATTCTTGCAGTGTACCAAAGTGGGTTCTCTATAGATATAGAATTAACAGGTTATTAAAGAAGGTATTAACATAAGGTGATGGAGTTTATTTAATGAAAGGTTGTCTGCATAGTGGAGAGAGGACCAGAGAATTCACTAGTTGCTTATCCCAAGAAGCGTGGAGTTTCCAAACAAGAGGGATGAACAATGTCACTCAAACTTGAGGTTGGAGGCAATGAAGACACCTGGATGGACACTAGAGTGAGTCCATGTTGATAGGTTGAAGAGTAGGGGTCTGATGTCCACACAGGATGGCAGAAGCAGTAGGTACCCTTGGTTAGAAGGAATGGAGTATGCACATACTGCTAGGCTTCCTCTTCCATTTTCATTCTTTGTAGGCTGCTGTCCTATTAGATGGGGCCACCTGTGTGCAAGACAGGTTTTTGTTTTGTATCTTCAATGTGTTTAGAACTGTCTCAGATATACTTAGAGGAGTACTTCACTCTGCATAGAAATCAAGATTAACTATGATAATTATCTGTCATAAGTAATTTATATCTAATTTAATGTATATGAGATGTGCATGGGTTACATACAAATACTATGGTAATGTAAATGAGGGGATTGGCTATCTTCAGGTTCGGGAATCTATAAGGGGTCCTGGGGCCAACCAACATCTTCGCTTGGATACTGAATAATGACTATATTTAGCGAAAGTGGGATGAAGTAAGAAAACATTTTCAGAACATGGAACCATTTGAGACAGATCATGTTTAATGATCACAGATGAACTCAGAGAATAAATGAACTGTATAGAATTGCAGACAGGATGGGGAGTTTGAACTTCATGTTTTAGACACATGATTTATGATCCATAGAAATGCACTGTACTTCAGTGATTTTTCCAAGAGCTAAGCTTGCATGGATAGCTGCTGTAGAGCTTTTATAGCCACAGTTTGAGTAGAACTCAGGCCCAATAATGCAAAGGAAATTCAATGTTTAAGCAATGTGCTGTCCTTGACGACATGGACCCATTCCCTAAACCTCATTACTTACTTGCTCCCTCTGCTTCCTCTCTACCCTTCATGAGCTTGAATCTAAGGTTTTTTTCCTGAGTGAAAATTGTAATACTCTTTAGAACAATGAGAATTAAATAAAGCAGTACATATACAGAAATTAGTGTAGTTTCTGGAGTAGAATTCATACTTAGTAAAGGCATTTATTCTAATATTGAAGAGATTAAATTGATGGGAGAAAGGAGGAAGAGGCCCAAGTGAGACAGGATGATTTCCACAGTTGGATAATGACTGATTGTGCACTCAATGAGGAAAGAATACAGGAGGAGATGAGTATTTAGGCAGTTATGATGTCAATATTATTCATAATGTGTCATGACATGTCAATACTAATGTCCACAATAATGTCAGTGTTTCTCCTGACGCAGCTGTGTTAGACAGAAGTTGAGACAACAAATAGTTATTTGAATATCTTTAAATCTGAGGTTTATAGGAAAGAAAGAATTAATAAGATTTTGGCAGTCACTAGCCTACAGGCAAAGTTTGTGTCGAGGAGTACAAATTATAAAAAGAAAAATGAGAAGAAAGCAATATATGCTTAAGAATTGCTACTGGTCATTGTTCTTGGAATATTCATGTGTTGGAAGCTTGGACCCTGCTATACACAATTATGCTATCTTTAAGGACTTAGTAGAGGTGCCCTAAAAGTGGATATACATCTATGATGGTTTAAATGAGAACGCACCCTATTCATATAGTTGAATGCTTAAACAACAGGGAATGAAACAGCTTGTGAGGGATTAGATGGATTAGAAGATGTTGCATTGTTGGAGTAAGTGTGGCTTTGTTAGTGGAGGTATATTGCTGTGGGATAGGTTTTGAGGTTTCAAAAATCCTACACCAGACACTATCTATCTATCTATCTATCTATCTATCTATCTATCTATCTATCTATCTATCTATCTATCTTTCTTTCTATCTATCTATCTATCTATCTATCTATCTATCTATCTATCTATCTATCTATCTATCTATCCATCTATCATTTATCTAATCCATGTATCTATCTCTTTATCTGTATTTCTCTCTCCTTCTCTTTCTCTGTATATGGATCAAAATGTAAAGTACTCAGCTGCTCCTCCAGCACCACACCTCTCTCCTTCCCATAATGATGATACTTGACTAACTCACTAAAACTGTAAACCAGCATACATCTAATTGAATGCTTCCTTTTATAAAACCTTGCCTTTGTTATGGAGTCTCTTCATAGGAATAGGACAATAACTAAGACAGAAGTTGGTACCAGAGAGTGATGCATGCTGTGACAGGCCTGATCCTACTGTTGTTTTGAGTAATATGGCAGACATTGGAATTTTGGAGTAGAAAAGCAATTGAATGCTTTAAGTGGGGCTTACTAGGCCTTCTTAGTAGGAGTGTGGAGGACTTTGGTGCTGAGGATGATTTGGTTTGTTGGAATCCTCTTCACGGGTTATCACAGGGGAAGAATATTATCATCTTGCCTAATGACCATTCTTGAATTTGGCTCCTTTTTTTCCTCATCCTAGAAATCAGTCTAAGGTTAAATTGAAGAGTTTTGGACTAATGCTGTTGGCAAAGGAGATTTCAAGACAGCCTAATATTGAGTGTGTTCTGTACTTGTGATTACTCTTGTGCAGATCTACAATGAAAAAGGAATGTAAAATGAAAGGTTCGAGGAGAAAACAAAAACAAAAAAACAGAACAAACAAACAAAACAAAACAACAACAACAACAAAAACATCATAAAATGCAGTATTGGAGCCAAGTCCTGAGCTTAAGAAGATAAAAATTTTTAAGGGCAGGATTCAAAAATGCAACAGAGTGGTGTCCTCAGGGCAAGACACACCAAAAACAAACAAACAAAAAAAAAAAAAAAACAAAAAAAACCTTTTAACTCTTGAAAAAGAGATAAAGGAATGCTTTAGAAACAAAGGAAACAATCTAAACCAGAAAGATGATGCAAATGTAATTTGAGGAGCGGGACAGGTTCCAGTATCAGCAAGTAGAAGAACGTGGCAGCTTTTGCCAAGTGGTTCCATAATTAGAGTCAAGAAGAACACAAGAGGGGCTGAAGAAATGGCTCAGAGGTTAAGAGCACAGACTGCTCTTTCAGAGGTCCTGAGTTCAAATCCCAGCAACTACATGGTGGCTCACAACCATTTGTAATGGGATCCGATGCCCTCTTCTGGTGGGTCTGAAGACAGCTACAGTGAACTTGTATATGGTAAATAAATAAATCTTTAAAAAAAAAAAAAAAAAAAAGAAGAAGAATACAAGAAAGCAGTCATGGAGTCTTCTTCTGAGGCAAAGGAAAGCCACTGAGTCCAAGCACTTGGCAGGACAACATCTGCATGGAGGCCCAGAGAAAACATTGCATGAAGCTACAAAGGTAAAGCCTAGATTGTGTTGATGACACAAGGTGTTGGAGATAACAGATTCCTGTGATGCTCCCCAAGAGCTGCTAATGGAGTGTGGAATCAGTCCAAAACTGAGAAGTATGTTTCAGTCAACAGCTCTGAAAGGAATTGGAGAACTGAAGAGCATCTTGACACCAGACACAGAAATGCAGAATGTGAACTCCCCCCTGATAGATTTTGGTCTTATCTTGGGCTAGTATTTTCTTTCTATGCCCCCTTTCCTCCTTTCTGTGATGGTAATGTATACTTTATGGCATTGTATAAGTATGTAACTGTATTTTTTTATTTTATAGGGATTTATAGTTAAGAGATTGCATTGAGTCTCAAAAGAGACTTTGAAGTTTTGACTTTAAAAAAGTGTAAGACTCCCATTGAAGGAATCAGAGAAAGAACTGGAAAGCTTGAAGGGGCTCGAGACCCCATATGAACAACAATGCCAAGCAACCAGAGCTTCCAGGGACTAAGCCACTACCTAAAGACTATACATGGACTGACCCTGGACTCTGACCTCATAGGTAGCAATAAATATCCTAGTAAGATCACCAGTGGAAGGGGAAGCCCTTGGTCCTGCTAAGACTGAACCCCCAGTGAACGTGATTGTTGGGGGGAGGGCAGCAATGGGGGAAGGATGGGAAGGGGAACACACATAAAGAAGGGGAGGGGGAGGGGTTAGGGGGATGTTGGCCCATAAACCGGGAAAGGGAATAACACTCGAAATGTAAATAAGAAATACTCAAGTTAATAAAAAAAAAAAAAAAAAAAAGATAGCCACTCATGTAACTAACATAAAAAAAAAAAAAAAGGTGTAAGACTATGAAAGACTATAGGGACTTCTAAAGTTTAGCTAAAAGCATGTGGCATTATGATAAGGCTAAAAGATTCTGAGGTCCTGGTTAAACCTGCCAGATCCCTGAGCTCCCAGGGACTAAACCACCAACCAAAGATATACATGGTGGAGATCCATTGCTCCAGCTGCATATGTAGCAAAGGACGGCATTGTCTGGCATCAATAGGAGGGGAGGCCCTTTTTGGTCCTATGAAAGCTCGTTTCCCCAGTGTAGGGGAATTCCAGGGTGTTGAGGTGGGCGTGGGTGCGTGGGTTGGGGAGCACCCTCACAGAAGCAAGGTAAAGGGGAATGGGATGGAGATTTGCAGAGGGGGAAATCAGGAAAGGGAATAACTTTTATAATGTAAATACGTAAACTATCTAATACAAAAAAAGATTCTGAGGTCCAGGGAGTGGAGTGTGGTGGTTTGAATGATCATTGCTCCTCATAAGCTCATATTTCAATGTTTAGTCACAGGGAGTAAAACTATAAAAGAAATCATGGTGTCTCTTCACAGTTAAAGAGTAGTAACTAAGTCAACATCTCTTGGAATGAGTTCTTGGGAGTACAGGTAGTTAGGAAATAAGCTGAGTCTCATACCTGTCTCTCTAGCTCTCTGTCTGAGATGTGCCCCTAACATTTTATATAGTCCACTCAACAAATTCAATGACACACTGTCACAATTTTTAGCATCCAAAACTAAACTAAATAAACTCTTTGTAATCCACCTGTCTCTGGTATTTTCTCTCCACTCAAAGTATTCTGATAATTTTTCCTTTTTTTATTTTACATTAATGTCTTATCTTTCTTAAACATAAATTATGTATGCTTTCTATGTAGAACTCTATATAAAGATAGCTTATGATTTTTCTACTATCAGCCTTTCTCTCTGAGAAGAAAATCATAAGTTATCTCTACATCAAGACTTCAGACGAGAGAAATGTAAAATATAGTTCCTCCTTCTTTGCCATCTTTGATGAAAGCTGAACAAAGAAATCAGCTTGAGTCCAGTCATTATTAGATGAAGGTGAGCTGTATAGTTCCTGGAGTGGGAGGGGTTGTTCTAATTAGTGGGTGACGGAGAAGGCTATCAGGGCCTTTTATGCCATGGATACTTTGGCAAGGCAGGCTGCTATCAGGAAACAAAGCCTTTCATGAATGCAAGTACAGATATTTCCTCATCAATTTTCATTCTTTAAAAAGTGGAACTTAAACAACAAAGTGACCACCAAGGCATTACCCTCTATTTTGTCCTGGTCATTCATCTAAGCTGGAATAGCTGTGTTGAGAAGAGGGCTGCTGGATTTCTTACACAAGGTCCAGGGCCATTGAACTCTTCTTCCGGAAAGAAGTCATTTGAGAAAAGCTTTCCAGGATCACTCAGAGCAAGCTTGTGTGGTGATTTGGATTTGACATGTTCATCACAGTCTATTTGGGACTCTGTTTCCCAACACTAGTGGTAATTCTTTGAGCAGGTTATGAGATTTTCGGAGGTGTGAGCTGACTAGGAAACATTATAGCTCAGCCTCAGGCCCATCCTGAGGTGCTTTAGGATATGAACAGCTGTTTCTGTACCCTGTCATGCTTTCCCTGCCATGATGGATTGAAACCACTCTGAACCAATGGGCCATATGAAACTTCCCTCCCTTGTGTCTTTCAATTATTTCTGTCAGGGTGACACCAAAGTAACAAACACAGTATCTGAATCACCATCTTTGTTTCTCTACCCTGAACAGTCTCTCTTTGGAATGGGAAGTCCAGTAGCAGGCAAACCACCAGGGATTCCAATTAGATACAGTACAGCAAGGAGTACCTCCTCTCCCTTAATATCCAACTTTCCTGTATGTGGGGCAGAAAACCAAATTCAGTCTGGTCCTTCCAGATCATGGTCAATTTCTGTATGTATCTGGTTGATTTCAGCTCAGTTTTTGTCCTGTTGGCTGCCTTCCACTTGACTTTGGCATTAGCTCCTCATCTGGCCTAAGGTACGCTATTCACAGTTAGTCTTCTCTGCACACAGACCCCTTGTTGCATGCACTCTTCATCTGACAACTCCTTAGAAAAGCATGAAGTTGTAAGAACTTTGTCTTGTGTGCCCATGAGACTCCTGGTAGTCTCACATATCCTTCAAAGAGTCACCATACATCACAGATCACACCAGCCATAGTCGGCACATAATGAACTCCCATCTTGAGCTTCTGAGAGATATGTCTTGCTTTCCTGAGATTTCAGATTGCAGGATTGACACAATGCCACCATACAGAGTTTGCATCTACCGTCCCAAAAGTATAGGCCTCCTCCTGTCTGCTTCGCCCTCCTGTTCTCTGACTACCCTTCTTCCCAACACTCTTCTCCGACGTACATGCAGAGGTACAGTGTGGAACACTAACCTCCAAAAAAGTTTTCTTAACTCTTGGGATTTTCTTACTTGCTGACATAGAAGGAAAAAGATATCAAAATGACACATCCTCTTTCATTTTAAATGCTAACCCTCTGCTGTGATTGTGGCTGATTTATGTCTCTGTTAAGGCTTCAGAGAGCGCTCAGCAGCTCTGTGAGCCTGGGTTGGAGAATTGTGGAAGATTAAAAACAAATGTCAGCAATGGAGCCACCCCAAGAGTTTTCTCCTCTCTCCATGAACAGTTCAGCTGGGCTCCCTTTCAAAGACACCACTGGATGTGTGGAATTTCTGATCCCTGAGCCCCTGTGGTGTATGATGTGAGGTGAGGTGCTAGGTAGGTGAGGGAAGGAGGCCTTTTCTGCCACTCTACACAATCTTTCTTAAAGCTAAAAGGCATGACCAGCTAACAAGAGAAAAATCAATCGTTGAAAGTAAATACCTTGAATAGAAAAACTTTAATATCTGTAATTAATTCATACTTTTTAAAAATTAATATTACTAGAAGCTAAGCTGAACACCAGCATGTGGGGGAGTATGGAGGTATGTGTGCATGCACACACATGTACAAAAGAGGAGTAAGGGTTAAAATAAATTATAAAATATGTTTTCCTTCCAGAAAAGATTAATTTTGGAAGCATTTCTTTTGACACGTTGCTCATAATTAAAGTAATTCTTCATTTCTGTTTTCTTTAAGTACCAATCTTCTATCATTTAACCCTCTCCCAGAAGAATAACCTTGAACCCCATTAAAACACTTAACTTAGTTCCTTATTGACAGAAATGAGAGAAGCAATGTGGTTCACTGTAGGAACTCTAGCCTCATCTGGGTCTGCTTAAATACTCCGGTGGCCCTAACCTCTAGCTTCCTGCTTTGCCTGACAAGGTCTTTGCTTGAGAAATTTGCCTCTAGCATTTCCACCTGTGCAGTTAGCTATACCTTTTGAGTAAAACTAGATTGTTAGAAATGATCACACCAGCACACTGCTCCTTCAACAGTTGTGTTGCTCTGTTTTGTGCCAGACGCTGAGAACACATAGAAAGTAAAATAAACCTGTCTCATTCTTCTGCTGGCCCAACTGTCTGGTGCCAAAGTCAGAATAGGTTAATGGCATATCTAAGTATAGTAAAAGCTACATAACCAAGGACTAGTCACAGGATAGTGCTTTGTGAGGAACATGTTTTCTATGGGGAAAGGAGTATTTTGTAAAAAAAAAAAATCTTATCTGATGAATAAGTGGTGTTAGCCAATGGCATTCAATACAGCAATTACAGAAATCTCACATACAAAATGAAGACATGAAACTGGGAGGAAAGGGGACAAGAGAGAGGAATGGGAATGAAAACAAGTAAAATTCAATGTATACATGCGTGAAAGCTCCAAACAATAAAAACAAGCAAGGTAACGACAAAACCTGAATGAGCAGGAAGAGTGTGGGTCCAGCAGATGCCCTTTACATTGCAATGTGTGGGGAAACTCAAGTTGTGAAAGCATGCTGGGATATAGGAAAGCAATTCACACGACATATATTCCCAGCACCTTCTGTCAGGCATGTGGCTTTGCAGTTCTACTTAATAGAATTAGATTATACTGCTCTACCCTGTTGACATTAGATTTCACTGTGTCACTGGCCTTGAGCCACGTAAAGCAGAGGGCATGGTAGTGACCTTCACACTCCCTGCATGCTTCTTCCCAGACTCCAGTTGTCCTGTGAACTGTAGGACGAGCAACAGCCAACAGTCCAACCCATCATAAACACAAGTGACCCAGGTGAGCCAAAGCCTATTCTGCACAGCTGCTTGGATGGCCCTGTTTTAGATCAGTCGATCTGAAGCTGAGTTATTGCTCGCTGAATGTGAGAAAACAATGCTTGTGCAAAGCTTAAAACTCTGGATTGCTGAGCTTGATATATGAATATGTTTGTCCTTAAGTATCATACCAAATGTTTGTTTATTGTTCTATTAGCAGAGAGCTTGATTTTAGATAAACAGCCTTTGGGCAGATTAATTTCTAGAATTATACATGTGTATGCAAAAGAATAGTACTTTAAGAAAAACTAAAATCTTCCAATGGTGCAATTGGTTAGAATTTAAAGTGAACATCCCTGTATGTTCACAGGTCAGGATAGTTAATTTCATAGGTTCATCTGCCCAGGTTCTTGGCACAAGGCGGTTGCCATGAATATATATGAATGAGATTGATTAATATCTAAATTGTTAGACTTTAAATAAAACATTTTCCCTCTGTATTATGGGAAGCCTTCACCCAATCAGTTGAAATTCCTAAATAAAAAGCAATTAGAGGCTCCAGAGGGAAGGAATTCAGACATTTCTCAGCTTAGCGTTAACCTGAGAATCCTTTTCCCCAGTGAATGAAGTTGAATACACAGACCCAAAGTTGTACAAGATTCTGAGAGTAAACTATGGGCATAGAGTCAGCCCTAAAGAAGATATGCAATCCCTTTTTAGATCTTGGAATATTCTTGAAGAAGAGATGGAAAGAACTTAAGTACCAATATATAAGGTCTTCACTGTACAGGCCAAGCATGATGTAGCCAAAACAATCATAAACTCACAGAAACTGTCTATTGATAGTAAACCCACACAGTCAAGCCCCACAACAGTGAGCTAGGCATGGGCAAAGAGCTCACCCAGATCTAGAAGTTACTAATTCATTGGCACCAGAATGGTTCCATGAGAGGGTAGGGGCACAGTATCCAGTCCAATATGCATTATTGAGGACATCAGGATCCAGTGGATAGCCACAGGACACAGATAGACCTAGTAAAACTCTGCAATGCTAAAAAAAAGAGGTAATGATATAGGAGGAAGATTTATAAATAAAAAGTGGGGGCTGGAAAGAATGGGAGGGAAGTCAGAGTGTGGAGAAAGTAAGCAAAATATATTTTATACATGGATGAAACTGTCAACAAAATTTATTCAAAACAGCTTTTAACAGCATTTTGTTCCTTGGTCTGCAGAATTCCAATCAACTTGATTCCCAGGCATGTGGATCATTTCTTTAAAATATCCTCTTTTCTACCTCTACATCTCTGTTTTCTACGAGTTCATTTTTGTAGAAAGATGATTAGGATAAATGTTTGAGTAACACTTTTTAAAATACTTAATATTTTAATTTTGGCCATACATTGAACACCTTTGATGATTATTTCAGGCGATGGCCATTCAACAGTTACTGTAGGACTAATGTTAGGCTGTTTATGCTACAGGAGGAGGCAGAATTCTAAGATTCTTGCTTTTCAGATTCTTTTTTTTTTTTTTTTTTTTATTAACTTGAGTATTTCTTATTTACATTTGGTGTTATTCCTTTCCGGTTTCTGGGCAAACATCCCCTAATCCTCCCCCCTCCCTTCTTTATGGGTGTTCCCTTCCCACCTCCCCATTGCTGCCCTCCCCCAACAATCACATTCACTGGGGGTTCATCCTTGGCAGGACCAAGGGCTTCCCCTTCCACTGGTGATCTTACTAGGATATTCAATGCTACCTATGAGGTCAGAGTCCAGGGTCAGTCCATGTCTTTAGGTAGTGGCTTAGTCCCTGGAAGCTCTGGTTGCTTGGCATTGTTGTTCATATGGGGTCTCGAGCCCCTTCAACCTCTTCCAGTCCTTTCTCTGATTCCTTCAACGGGGGTCCTGTTCTCAGTTCAGTGGTTTACTGCTGGCATTCGCCTCTGTATTTGCTGTATTCTTCTGTGATATTACATATAAGACATGTCTTAATCTTCTCTTGAGTGCTATGTGGACCAAATGCATTGGCGATTAGCTCAATGTTACCAGTAATGCATTGACACTGCAAGGGAAGGCATGAAAGTGCCTCCCTCTGGAGTTCTTTAATGAAGAGTCAGTCCAGATTTAAAATCTCTACTTCATGATACCTATGTCTCTTGTCCTATGTCTGTCGGTCCCAGCAGTTTGAAACTGTGCCTGTCCGAGGGCTATCTTGTGACTCTGTCCCTGTGTCTGTCTGTGTCTTTGTGTATCTACCCCTAATAAAGGGTTTTGCTCTGTTTTGATTGTACAGCACAGAAAGCATCCCGTAGGGGAAAGAATGAGACACTCTACAGACATCTTTGAGAGTTTTAAAATGGATTAAATTAATGGCTCCATCTTATTCCAACTGACCCAGATTACAAATATTGTTGTTTATCAACCAGTAGCCATAAATGTTCCATTCAAGCACTATGGCAGATTTTAGAAAGTTGCTTCCAACGTCTACACTTACTGCTTTCAAAATGGCGCACTCGCATTCTGCTTGGTCAGCAGGATAGAATGTATCAGCTTAGACTGTAAAAGTTGATTACATGGAAATGTAAGGCAAGGAAAACTGGTTGTCACATTGTTCTTTTAAATGTAGGCTAAACAAGCAGGCTGGGTACACGGTAGAGCAGTCTTAAGTGACTTTAAGATGTATTATTAGCTCCGAGTGAGAGATTCATCAATAGTCTCTTTTTTTAGAATGTAAGAGATACATTTATCACTTTGTATTCTATAGTGTGAACTGAACTGATCTGCTGAGCCTTATTCAGGAAGTTCTGAAGAGGCAAATCAGTAAGTCTTCTAATAGGGGCTCCAATCTACAGACAATTGATGTGTGTGTGTGTGTGTGTGTGTGTGTGCGTGCGTGTGTGTGTGTGTGTGTGTGTGTGTGTGTGTGTGTGTATTGTGTGCATATATGATCAGGACATCAATTTTATCAACAAGCATTTTATGGTTCTATAGTAATGGCTGAGAAAAGATTTTTGTTGTTGTTGTTGGTGGTGGTGGTTATTTTTTTAATGGCCACCCCATAGGAAGACCAACATTGTGAACTAGCCTAGACCCTTGGAAGCTTCCAAAGAGCCACCAACAGAAGAGCAAGCACATACTGGTCTGAGCCACCACCACCAAACACCCCCCCCAAAAAAGTCAGCACACACACACACACACACACACACATTTTGCAAAGGGCTGCCATGTTTTGCTTCTGTGGGAAAGCATGTGCCTAATCTTGCAGAGATGCATTAGGGTTGGGGATTGAGGAAGGGGGTGCCCTCCCAGAGGTGACAGGGAATGGGTTTGGGGCAGGTACTCTTCAAGGGGGGACCAGGAGAGAGGACGGCATTTGGGATGTAAGTATATAAATAATTTTTAAAATCTTAATTAAATCTTACTTCATTGACAAAATTAAAAGTTACTCAGAAAAACAATTGGCTAACTTTGCCTCTCTCTTTCCGTAAAGTTGTTTCTATTGCTAAACTTTGTCTTTAATTCAGAGACCAAGAATTCCAAACACTTTAGATTTCAGATGAGTCCATGCTTGAAAGCAAAATCAATACTGTTATAAGTTTTCTAGATCTCGGTACTGTTTGTGCTTTCTGGAAATGATCGGTGGGAGGGTGCACCTTAGCCTGGCGAAGTTGAATGGGGAAGTTGAGCAAAACCTTCTTCTTCAGTCCTACCAGATTCACATGCCCTTGAGCTCACACACATATTTCTACTGGACAACATAATGCTGTGGAAGAATATCCAATTCAGAATAATCCTTTGTTTGGATCCTTTTTTGTTATTATAATTTCTGTAACTCTACATGGCAGTAGAAAGTTGGGCAGCTACCCCTGCGATTTATGGGCACCACAGGAAACCTCCTGTGTCCTCCAGCTTCATTCTCTCACTATTGATAAACCATTTATTTGATATGATTTGGTCTGCACTGAGGGCCAGTTGTTGTTGTATAAGTTCTGTTGCGAGACTGCTGCTTTTAGCAATTTACCATGAAACTGTGCCTTCCTATTCCTAGGCAACTGGCCAAGGAAAATAATTTTTTCAAAAATATAAAAGTATTATAGAATGACAATGGGTAAGCTAATTCTTTACTGTAATATTTTTGCTTGTCCACATTTGTATCACTTACATTGATATTATCCATCTCCAATGTTGGCCATTAGTACCTGCAAAAGCTAGAAATAGTTTTCATCTTGCCGATAGATAAAACTCTCCTCTTAAAATCATTAATGTGGGTGTGAGAGAGATGGCTCACTGTTTAAGAGTACTGGCTGTTCTTCCAGAGGATCAGGGTTCGATTCTCAGCACACACATGGCAGCTCAGTACTCTCTGTTCCGCGAGTCCTGGGGCCCCAACACCCGCACGCAGACATACATGCAGGCAAAACACCAAAACACATAAAATAAAAATAAATAAATAAATAAGTTATAAAATCACAAATGTGATTAAAGGGCTAGATTGTTTGCCTACTGTATCCCCCAAATTGACCATAAAGTCTTACATGACAGACTCATCCCAGATGGTATCACAGTTTGGAGACTGAATCAAACAATGAACCATTATAAAAGATTTTGAAAGCACAGGAAATATTTTTTTTCGAGCAGTAAAGGGCAGGGCATGAAAAGCTTTCTTTGTAAGATAAAATGAGTAAATGCAAGTGACAGTGACAGGTATAAATTAGGATCGCATTCTTCAAATTGTAAGCTTTGGTGAGATGAATGTAGTATTCAGTGGGAACCTTTATTTCTCTCAGTGCCTAGGACAGACAGAGTGGGCATCTAAGTCAATACTGTTTTCAGGGACATAAATAGATGACTTAGTGACACACAGATGGACAAAGGCTCATCGTACTGTTATTACACCATAACATATATGAATCCCTTTTGATTTGGTGTCATTTTTGTTCACAATGGTACTAAACACGTTTTACCAAAAGCAAATCACAAGACAAACAATATTTCTAAGCTCAGAGTATAAGACCTGCTAGTTCAGAGGAACTGAGCTGCATGAAGTCCCTCCGGGACAACTTTCTCCTTTGCCCTCCTCTCCCTCCCCTGTCTCCTGTATGAATAGCAAAACGTGAGCTAATTCCCATTTCTTCATGGAGTTTAAAGGTTTAAAAACCTATTCAATGCTGCCAGCTTGGCAGATCGAAGTTTGGGACTATTGGACCACATTATGGGTGTTAAACACAGACTGTGAATCTGACAAGCTGGTAGGAGATGTAGGCTAGAAAAGCAGTGCAGAGGAAAGGGGGACAAGAACTTTTGCTTCAACTAGTAGAAGCATGGTGGAGGGGGGCAGAGCTGAAGCAGCCCTTGTCTGCGATTGCAGAAACAGACAAGGCATTCATATTTAGGGGAAATTTCATTTGGCGTCTGGCCATGGGTATTTGGGGCTCAATTACATCAGAACTTTCAATCAGAGTGAGTGACTTCCCTGCAGAAATTAATATCTATAAAGCAATCATAAGAGCCTGTCTGGGGAATAGACACTGGGAAGAGGAGCCAATCCAACATCAGAAATCTGACAAAGATTTCTGTCACTGTTACTGGCCCCACATTCTGAGTCTGCGGGTTTTTACCTGCCCACATTTATAACAGTGAAAAACCAGGGCTTTCTTAAGTGCATCAAATAGCCTGAACATAATCTTGCCTTGATTTGAATACTTGTGTTCAACCACACAAGTCCCTTTGGTGATCCTGTCTACGAAATGCTTGACTGACAGCAAAAAATGCCTTCTCGTTCCAACATGTTTCTTGCCTATGCTGTCTATGAGTTTGTAACTTGCCTTGACATAATAAGCTAACACAGAGGGGTTCAGAGTAGACGTTATTCTGGCAAAAAGGCATGCATGGAAACTGCTATTTACTTGTAAAGGTCATACCGAGGCGATATATCTTTTGCATTTGAAAGGAGATCATTAACCCATTATGGACAAGGTATAATATGATGGAAATTAGCATTTCATCCAACAAACAAAAATATCGGGGTTGGGGATTTAGCTCAGTGGTAGAGCGCTTGCCTAGCAAACTCAAGGCCCTGGGTTCGGTCCCCAGCTCCGAAAAAAAAAAATCATCATTTCAAAACTTGGCCTTTGTCTTAGTTAGTGTTCTACAGCTGTGAGAAAATACCCTGACTGTGGCAACTCATAAAAGCAAGCATTTACTTAGAGATTTGGTTAGAGATTCAGAGGCTTAGTCCATTATCATCATGGCGAGGACGAGGCAGCAGACAGGCATGGTGCTGAAAAGGATGCTGTGATGCAGCTACATCCTGATTTGTAGGCAAAGAATGTGTGTGTGTGTGTGTGTGTGTGTGTGTGTGTGTGTGGTGTGAGGGGAGAGGGGAGAGGGGGAGGGGAGAGAGGAGAGAGAGGGAGAGAAGAGAGAGAGAGGGAGACAGAGACAGAAACAGTGCAGAAAGTCCTGAGCTTTTTGTAATCTCAAAGCCCACCCTGAGTAACAGTGACACATTTCCTCCAAGGCCTAACTTTCTAATCCTTCTAATCCTTGCAAAAAGTTCCAATCCCTGGAGCGCTCTATCATATACGAGAACCTATGGGGCCACTTTTTTTTTCAAACCACCACAGCCATTTTAGGAGTTAAATGGTCTTTATCTAAGTGAATGTGTTACTTTAAAAAAAAAACATGAAATGAACTTGATAATATTCTTTGATTCATGTATGTTGTTGTAAAAATTTAAAAATAAAAATAAAAACAAAAAAGTAAAAACAAAGACCGGGTGAATGTTTTCCCTCAGGGTGTTTTTACCCTGCTAGGGTTCCACACCTCACTGCCCCAGATATCTGCTGGATATCTTGGGCAGAAACATAGCCCAGCCACACACTTTCTTATACTGAGACTCCTACACAAAAGAACACACCACACAATAATCTTCGGTCCAATTGGTAAGATATAATTGCCCACTTAAACATACAAAGCCCGGTACCATCCATCCCTTGCACCTTTTATTTGCCAGGTCTCCAGCTTCTCCTTCTCCCCACGACTCCTCGCTTCTCCTCTCTCTCTCTTTTTCTTCATCATATCAACTTTTTAAAACTTTGGTTTCTCCTTCCTTACAAGACTCCTAGCTTCTCCTCTCTCCATCTCTTTGTCTCCTCATCTTTCTTCTCAGTTCCCCATCCCTGTCTCTAAACCGTCCCCTTTTTCTCCTACTTCCTTCTCTTCTCCTCTTTTTTTAACTTTCCATCCTCCCCTCTGCTCCAGGTTCCACTGGCTCAACTGTCACCCAACTGTCCTCTCTCAGAATCCCCCTCCTGCTCCTGACTCCTTCCTCTGCCCAAATCTAGTGCTCTTGCCTTTGGAAATTCAGAGGAAACTCCAAGGCAAACCACAACATTTCCCCTTTTCTCCAGTTAAAAAACCTTTTCCCTATACATAGGTGAACCAAGTATTATTACCATTCTGCAATTTACAAAACCAACAATATGCTGATCACCCAGTCCACCAACTCTGTTCACCAACCATGTTATCCACACCACATCTTGGCAAGGCAAACCACAACACATGTACACGTTTTAATGTGAAGAATTACCATGTGTTTAACCCTAATTAACTATAGGTACCTTAAATATTTGTACATTGATTTTCTCTGCTCTATTTCCTCTTATAACATTTATTAGAAGGTTCAGATATATTAATTAATATGCCTCTTTTTCCTCAATGCCAACTTGGTGTATGATTCTCAAAGAAGGTCTGAATACACTTTGCACTATAATGATTGGACAGTCTAATGAAGATTTCTGGGCCCGGGTCTCTGCTCTGAACCAGAGGCCCTAATTTTGCATTTTAGTAAGTTTGCCAAGTAATGCAGCCTAGACTTTTGTTTCACAACAGTAAATTTTGACTAAGTGAGAGAGATCTGGTAGTAACCCAGAGATTTCTAGCCAGGAGAACCAAGCTGTACTTCAAGTTGAATATTTGTAAACTTACATACATAAAAGCGAAAATTTCCAATATCATATTAGTAATTTATTGGCACAGTTGGCTACGTGTTATCAGATAGCATGATTAGCATAAGGAACATATATGCTCCTTTGTGTAAAAGTCTGAAAATGTTAGAACATTACTTCACTGCATAAGTCTCCTGAGAAAACTCCATTCCTGTAGATTTACGTCAAAGGAAGGTTTTCTGTCTCAGTGAACCATGGAGACAAAGAGCTCAACATGATCCTGATCCTAGGCCTGTTAAATGTGGTCCCTTGCATATACTGATACCAATACTTCATAGAAACACCCCAGTAGTTTGATAATATTAATACGCTGTCATAAACAAATAGATTAAAAAATATGGCTGTGATTCTTAATGTGACCATCAGGGTAATGAAACAATAGACTCCCGGAGACTAGACATTCCCCCAGGAATCTCACGCTAGGAGAACAAAAAGACTGAAGCTTGGCATTAGGCAGAGGAGAAACTTGACTTCTAAGAAGAGATTTTACAGAGAACTGACAGCTTGTCAGACTTGCAAGAGAGATTAGAATCCAGTAAAGATAGGGGGCACCACACCTACCCCAGGATTGCTTAGATGTGCATAGCTCATGTTCTCTGTTTAACCTTAGGACCTGAATATGAACTTGAAGTGGGAGCCACTGGATCTCTTTATTCCTCTTCTTAAAGTCATCACATTGAATTAATCCTCCTTTCTGCTTTTTTCCTATTAATTTTGCTTTATCATTTAATTTCTCCAGGGCAGGTCACTGAACCTAATAGCTTCTTAAAATGTAGACCGTGATCCAAATTTAGTATCAATAGAGAATTCCAGAAATCTTAGTTTATTATTAATATATAATCAAGCAAATCTTTTTGGAAAATGGTCAAAAAGTCAGGACTTTTATATAAATAACACAAGAAATCAGACATCAGCTCTCAGCTAGAACCCACTTCCCGTGCTGTAGCAAGTGTGGTGGTTCTAGGCCTCCCACCATGTCCATTACAATTGTTACTGATAATATGTTAAATATGGTCCTTTGTGTATTTTGATGGCAATACTGGATACTAGTACTCCAGGAGTTTAATAGTATTATTGTCCTATGATGATTACAAGAGCCTTTGGTTAGAAACAATTCTAATTTTATTAAATTGATGTGAATGTACAATGTGAAGAACCAGAAAGAAATTTGTTCAGTTCCAGAAGGCTGAAGGCACAATTCGAGGAAAGAAAAAAAAAAGTTTGACAAAGAATTGTCTAACACCCAAAGCACAGCAGCATAGTCTGTGCATGAAGGACTATGAGCGTGGGATTACTAACAGTAATGACACAAGCTTGTGACAAGAAGAGAGAGGTAAGGGAGCCACCCCTGTATAGAGAGGTCATTGCTTTTCAAGGTGCTTTTCAGTCTAGAAAAAGACAGGCTAGAGGGTAAGGATTGCCGGCAGGAAGGATACCCATTAATCTTGTAAACACTCATTCCATTTCTATATGTGGCTTTGAAGACCACAAGTCAGCTGATGGAAAGAGAAAAATGGGAGACACAGAATGTCTTGGTTGAAGAAGAGATAAGGACAGGATACCTGGCATGAGCATTCCATTCTAGAACGTAAAAGCCTGGACTTTCAGACATTCAAACCATCAGGAAACCAACAGAGAGAGATGGAGGGAATGTGGCTCGTCACTCACATTGGATGGACCATCAAGAGAATCAAGACAACCAGGAATGGCTCCAGCAAACACCCTTTGTTAGCCTTGTTTCAGAATCCACTTCTCTGAGAACTTGCCAATAGGCAAACTACCTCTGCTCTCACAGAGTTCTCAGAAAAGTCTCTTCGCTTGCGCTTTTATGAGCAAAAAGGATGGTCAGCAAGAGAAAGGTCAAACAACAGAAATTAAGTGATTTTGAAGGTAGCTGTCAAGAAGCAGCACACTGCAGCGATGGTACTCTGGGTTCTGCAGTCAATTCTGTTATATCATCATTTATATTAAAAAAAAATAACAACCTTCAACTTCAATACACAGCCTAACAAGATAGTTTGCAACTGTTTGTCACAAGTGGTTAAAACTCTTCCTAGTGTGTGAATGTAGACATTTTCTTAATTACTATTACTGAATTTCCCATTGTAACATCACAGGTCCTCAAAAGGTGTCAAATAAAATAAGAACAAATTACATGGAAAGTATAAGATTTTTTAAGGAGACCTACTTAAGGCCATTGGAAGAAGGAAGAGTCTTTTAGGCCTGCCTGCCTGCCTCATGGGACTGAGTCTCTGCTAGATCCTTAGACTTCCATTCAGAGCTGCTGCTATCATTGTTGGAGAGTTGGACTACAGGCTGTAAGTCATCAACTCTTACTATATAGAGACTACCCATAAGTTCTGTGACTCGAGAGAACCCTAAGACAGCTACTAAGAGGAAGATGAAATTTACAATATACATGTGTAAAGGGTTTGAGTTATAACATAAGAAGCTAATAATGTGATTCTAATTACTGAAGTAAAAAGCTAGTATCAAGTTGTGCAGAGATCTGAAAGAAAGATGACAAAAATAAGAATGGTTTCCTTTGAGGGTTAGAGATGCTCTGGATGTGGAGTGGGTGGGTAAGAAAGACTGGCTTCTTTGTTTGTTTGTTTTAAGTCCTTTGGTATCACTCTTATTTTAAACACATACATATATTACTTTATGGAAAATGATTATGAGAAAAGAATAAACTCAACAGTTAAATAATTAATATTATCGAAAAGATTTCAGGAAATTTGAATTTAGGAGATTATAAAAATAGAAACATTTTTCTGAATAAGGCTGAAATTGACTCTAAGAGACCCAGGTAAAGTTTAATTTGGTAGATGAAATTAGGCAAAGACAAAACACTGAATGTTATTTTTTTTTAAAGTTTTATTTTCTAACAGATTTATTATTATTTAATGTGTGTATACCATATATGCACTGGTACCCATGGAAACCAGAAAAAAAAAAAAGATAGGGTTCTCTGGAACTGGTGCTCTAGGTAATTGCAAGCCACCATCCTATAAATGATCTGCGAACCAAACCAGGGTCCTCAGCAGAAACAACCACCTGTTCTTGACCACCCAGCCACCTCTCCAGCTGCACAGCAACACTGATAATGCTCCTTTGTGTCTACAGATTTTCAACACCATCCTGTGTCTTTAGGAGGGGTATTCAACACTGGCTTTGTGCTCTTACCAAACAACTGTTGTCCACAGCTTACATCTCAGAGGGTTCACTGGGAATATCTGAGTATCATTAAACTTCTTCCCCCGTGTTTGCAAAGGATGAGTGTGCACAAGTTAGTTCCAGAAACCCTTAGAACTCTGCTAAAAAAAAAAAAAAAAAAAAACAACTCATGACTGACCCTGTGGAATTTTTTGTTCTTTTTAATTAAAGAACTATGGAGCATTTGCTTAAGGTCGATAACAGTGCTTGAGTTGGTAGGTTTTGTCCATGATTCTCAATGTGTGCCTCACAGAGCATGTATTCTTTGGAAAGCTGTTTTACTTCTATTTTTTGGTTAGAATCTTCCAGAAATTTATCATCATTTTCAGTTGTTTGAATAAGCCAGAGGTATTGATGATAAGACCATATTTATCTGCCAAAGGCATCCAGAAGTTTAAGGAAAACCCACCTTGGGAGCTTTATTTAGATTCCCAGGAATCATGTTCTTCCTAGGTATGCGTTTTAAAATGTTAGCTAAGAAACACTCCTGCTGTAACTCTGACTTCTGCCTCTCTTTTAAATAGCACAGGAAGGGTCACATGAAGTTTGTAGCTTTAATGGAATGTGAAGTTGTTAAATATAAATATGAAGTGCTTGGGAAATGATTTTATTAGTGGCATATGGTTATTTTCATCTACATTGTGTATCCTGATCTCGCCTTCCTTTTCTCTCCATCAGCAATTTAAGCACATGCTTTGAACAGACAGCTTCAGAGAAATAGGGGTTGATCTCTGCTAGTTTCAGGGCTGCTAGTTCTGGGCCTCATTTTTATGGTTTCAGATAGATATTATTCAACATCAGGATGGACAAAAAGAAAAGAAGGCAAAGACTATGAAGGCCAATAGGTACCAGGAAATCAGGGACATAAATAGGAAGCTGAGGAAAGAGTCAGGATTTCCTAGAGTTTTAGGGGGACTTTGAAGGGCTATTACTATGGAAGAAGAGGGGAGTTATCACAAAATTTTAGGCAAAATATATGAATTTTAAAAGATTCCTTCTATTGAAATTAAACTGTACACAGGAGAAGGAGAAAAGCCAAACAAGTCTATTCTGTCAAGCTACTATGTAAATCACTGTTGCTTGAATCAGGAAGGTAATGGTGAAAGGAATAAGAACTAATTTGATTCTGGATCATTTGAAGATATAGTCAGTGGGACATGCTGATCATTTGAATATTGGGACATAAGTATAAGAGAAAATCTCAAAATAGTGGTCCATGTCTGTAATTCTAGCACTTTGGATGGAAAGTCATGAGTATCCATGTAAATTCCAGACCAGCCAGGGCCACATAGTGATCCACTGTCTCAAAAGATGAGAAAGAGGGAGTGAAAGTGAGACAAAGACAGGGGCACAGAGACACAAAGGCATACAGAGAGACACAGATGGAGATAGAGAAACAGAGAGACACACAGACACACACACACACACACAAAACACATGGTTGGGGCAGGGACAGACAGAAACACAGAAAGGGACAAAGAGAGAGACAGAGACAGAGAAAGAAAGAGGGAGAGGAAGAGGGAGAGAGAAAGAGGAGGAAGGAAAAGAAGATAAAGAGAGAACAAGGAGGAAGGACAAAGAGGAGAGGATTATTTAAAAGTCATGACCTCAGTAAGTAAAACAATGAAGTTGTAGTTTGCTGTGGCAAAAAGGTGGAAGATTGGTAGGGAGAGCAGGAATCAGGTATAATACGTGTCAAATTTGAGAAATCTCATACACATACAGAAGAAAAGTTATGTGTATTCAATAAATAAAATTACATCTTTAAATAGTCATTTCTTGTAATGAGTTAACAAAGATAGAATACCACAAGATAAATTTATAAGTTAGATAATAATCTTGGATCTCACATAGAAAGATGCTGTAACATATCTGCTTTGTTTTTGTCGAATAACAATCCGTACGATTTCTTAAAAGAGCTTCCAAACAAAGCAAAATAATAGAGCCCAGAGATAAAAATCTTCTATCCTTGTTCTCCAAATTAACACCAGTGAAACTCAAAGGCCTGAGGGCCCTCATATCAGATCATGCATTGTTACAGTACAGTTGTGTCATGTCAAAATAGGGTTTTTTCACAAAGCCCATTTTATACTTGATTTGCCCTTAAGCATTCAGATATGAGTTCCTCCCTGAAGCCACCTGTAAAGTCAGATTAGATAATTCTTAACAATTTGACTGTACTCAGGTGTGCTGGCAAGCACTAACAAAAGAGAAAATCTTGGGCTACTTCCAAGTGTTAGTTGTTCTTTGTCTATGCAAGTCGAATGAACTACTAAGAAATAAAAAAGAATTAATCTATTCAATTTTCTCTTTCCTGAAGATTTTTATTTTGCAGTTTGGCAAAGGCCTTGTTTTCTCTGTTCTGGGTATGTCTGGAGTGAAGACAGTGCCCAGGAGATGTGCTGTGGTGCTGAGTCCTGGTAATTTTCCACAGTGACCCTTTCATGTCCTTGACTCCTGGACTCTTCCTCACCAACTCCTCTGGCAAAGGACTTTATCCCAATATTCATCTTCCTCACCACTCTTCAAAAACTCTTGACTTCCCAAAGACCCAGACTGTACAAACAGCTCTCTATGTATTTTCTAAGCCAGCATCCTTTGACTGACCCTTCCTGATAAAGTTCCATAAGACTTTCTGTCCTCTTGCCCCAGATTAGACATGCTTTCCTAGCTTTCTCACATGTGTGGAAATTTCCAAACATAAGTATGTGCTAACAAACTAACAAAGTGATGGTCATCTGGTGTCTTGTGGAATTCCATGACTCCTACCTCGTGGCTTCTGCTGCTGCTGCTGTCAGGAAGGAAGGTATGGATGAGAGGATACAGAAAGTGTGCTCTTCCAAGGGGAAGGTATAATCTACATGAGAAGAGTCTTTGCTTTGGCTGGAAGGAAGGAATCAGTGAGCAACTTAGGGAGTTTGATGCACAGAAAATTCAACATCCGATACTGGTGAAATGTAGACAGCAGGCAGATTGCATCTGGCCTTGGACATTGTAAGCAAGTGACAATACCTCACCCGACAGATAGGAAGATAGAGGCAGATTGCTGCATCTGGCCTTGGTTATTGTAAGCCGGTAACAATACCTTACCCATAAGACAGGAACGTAATAACTTAAAGCAAAGAGAACCAACCCAGGAGTCATAGATTACATAGTTTACATAGATCACAAAGGTTGTCGTTTTCTTAAGATTTGTTTTATTTTTACTTATGGCAGTGTGGATATATCTGTGTGTGGGTATGAGCAGGTGAGTACAGGTGCCCATGAAGGTCAGAGGGCTGGGATTTCTAAAGGGATGGAGTCACAGGAGGTTGTCTATTTATCCAAAATAGATACTGAAAACAATAGATACTTGATCTGTGAAAAGGCAGCAAGTGCTCCTAACTCCATGCCATCTCTAGCCTAGATTGTGAAATTCTTTGTCAGAAATATTCCTTTAGCAAGAGTACTTAATATGGCAACAGAGTTGTCAGAGCGGGGCCTTAACTATCAGCCTTAGGGGACATGACAGCAATGGAGAGTGGAGTGAGTGGTAGGTACTCTTCTCCACAGGATGCAGTGAATGGTACCTGCTATCAGTGAATTGAGCATGTGCTCCACGATGATGGAGCTTCTGGGAATGTTTATCTGTGATGTATAGAAGCTTCACTACTTCTTTAAAAGGGGAACAAGAATACCCTTGGCAGGGAATAGGGAGACAAAGTTTAGAACAGAGGCAGAAGAAACACCCATTCAGAGCCTGCCCCACATGTGGCCTATACATATACAGCCACCAAACTAGATAAGATGGATGAAGCAAAGAAGTGCAGGCTGATAGGAACCGGATGTAGATCTCTCCTGAGAGACACAGCCAGAATACAGCAAATATATAGGCAAATGCCAGCAGCAAACCACTGAACTGAGAGTGGGACCCCCCCGTTGAAGGAATCAGAGAAAGGACTGAAGAGCTTGAAGGGGCTTGAGACCCCATATGAACAACAATGCCAACCAACCAGAGCTTCCAGGGACTAAGCCACTACCCAAAGACTATACATGGACTGACCCTGGACTCCAACCTCATAGGTAGCAATGAATATCCTAGTAAGAGCACCAGTGGAAGGGGAAGCCCTTGGTCCTGCCAAGACTGAACCCCCAGTGAACGTGATTGTTGGAGGGAGGGCAGTAATGGGGGGAGGATG